>NC_059141.1:38219436-38519714 GCF_020740605.2 Lemur catta
TAATAAATTATTGTTAACTACAGTTATACTACAGTGCTATAGAACACTAAAACTTATTCCCCCTAACTGTAATTTTGTATCATTTAAGCAACCTTTCTCTATCCTCTCTTCCCCCAACCCTTCCCAGCCTGTAATAACCACAATTCTACTCTCTACTTCTATGTGCTTAACTTTTTTAGCTTCTGCATATGAAGGAGAACATGCAGTATTTATGTTTCAGTGACCAGTTTATTTCACTTAACATAATAATGTCCTCTAGGCTCATCTCTGTTGCTACAAATGATAAGATTTCATTTTTTATGGCTGAATGGTCTCCAGTTGTTTACATATACCACATTTTCTTTATCTATTCATCTGTTGATGGACACTTAGGTTAATTTCACATCTTGGCTATTGTGAATAGTGCTGCTAACATAGAGGTGCACATATCTCTTCAATGTACTGATTTCATTTCCTTTGGATACATACCCAGTAATGGGATTACAGGATCATATGGTATTTCTATTTTACTTTTTTGAGGACTAGACTATCCATACTGCTCCATACTGCTTTCCATAAGGTCTGTCTTCATTTATATTCCCACCAACAGTATGTAAGAGTTCCTTTTTCTCTGCATTGTCACCATCCCAGCTTCCATCTCGTTACTCATTATCAGTTTGTTGAGGTTTTCCATTTCTTCATTATTCAATCTTGGTAGGTTATATATGTCCAGCAAATGTTTCATTGCTATATTCTACCAAATATTTAAAGAAGAACTAATAATAATCTTACTCAAACTCTTTAAAAAATTGAAGAGGAGGGAATATTTCCAAACTCATTCTACAAGGCCAACATTACCCTGACACCAAAACCAGACAAAGATACAACAAAAAAAGAAGACTGCAGGCCAATCACTGATGAACATAGATGCAAAAATACTTAATGAAAATATTAGCAAACTGAATTCAACACTACATTAAAAAAATTATTCATCATGATCAAGCGAGTTTCATCTCTGAGACACAAGAGTGGTTCAACATACACAAATCAAAACACATGATACGTCACATTAAAACAACCAAGAACAAAAACCATTTGATTATTTCAATAGATGCTAAAAAACCATTTCATAAAATTCAACATCCCTTTATGATTAAAAATGCTCAACAAACTGGTACAGAAGGAACATACCTCAAAATAATAAAGGGACAAACCCCTAGTCAACATCATATTGAACAGGGAAAAATTGAAAGCCTCGCCTCTAAAATCTGGAACAAGACAAGGATACCCTCTTTCACCACTTTTATTCAACAAACACTGGAAGTACTGGTTAGAGCAATTAGGTAAGAGAAACAAATAACGGGCCTCCAAATTGGAAATGAAGAAGTCAAATTAGCCTTGTACATAGATGACATGATCTTACATTTAGAAAAAACTAGACTTGAACAGAAATCTTAGAACTGATAAATACATTCAATAAAGTTACGTGTACTCACCAGAAAATTGGTTTTCCTGATCATCACCTAAATGCATATCGGGGAAGGATACCAATTGGATATCAGACTGAGACAGGGGGTGGGGGGAGGGGATGGGTGTATGCCTACATGATGAGTGCGTTGCGCACTGTCTGGGGAATGGTCATGCTTGAAGGTGCTGACTCGGGGAGGTGGGGGGTGGGGGGAGGGGATGGAGGCATGACTACATGGCGAGTGCCAGGCGCACTGTCTGGAGAATGGACACGCTTGAGGCTCTGACTCAGGGGGATGGGTGGGACATGGACAATGTATATAACCTGAGCTTTTGTACCCCCATGATGAGCTGAAATAAAAAAAATTAATAGCATTTCTATATGCTAACATCAAATAATCTGAAAAGATAATTTTGAAAGAAATAAAAAAAGCAATCTCATTAACAATAGCTACAAAGAATATAAAATGCCTAGGAATTAATTTAACCAAAGATGTGAAGGATCTATACAAGGAAAACTATAAAATACTGATGAAAGAAATTGAAGAGTACACTAATGCTCATGGATTGGAGGAAATGTCAATATTACCCAAAGCTATTTACAGATGCAATTCAATCTCTACTAAAACACCAATGACACTCTTCACAGATATAGTCAAAACAATCCTAAAGTTTATATGGAATTAAAAAGATCCTGGATAGCCAAAGCAATCCTGAGAAAAAAGAACAAAACTGGAGACATCACACTACCTGACTTCAAAATATATTACAAACGTATAGTAACTAAACCATCATGGTACTGACATAAAAACAGACACATAGACCAATGGAACAGAATAGAGGACCCAGATATGAATCCATGCATTTACAACCAACTCATTTTCAATAAAGGTACTAAGAACACAATAAGGAGAGGGCAATCTCTTCAATAAATGGTGTTGGGAAAATGGGATAACCGTATAAAGAAGAATAAGACTAGACCCCAATCTCTCACCATAATCGAATATCAAAACAAAATGGATTAATGACTTAAATCTAGGACCTGAAACTATGAAACTGCTATAAGAAAACATTGATGAAATTCTTTAGGACATTGGTCTGGAAAAAGACTTTTTTGATAAGATATCAAAAGCACAAGAAACCAAAGAAAAAATAGACAAATGGCATTACATCACACTGACAGGCTTTTGCACAGCAAACAATCAACAAAATGAGAAGACAACCTACAAAATGGGAGAAAATAATTGAAAACTATCCATCTGACAAGAGATTCATAACCAAAATATATAAGAACCTCAAACAACTCAATAGCAAAAAAACAAACATTCCTATTAAAAAATGGGCAAACTATCTGAACAGACATTTCTCAAAAGAAGACAAATGACCAACAAGTATACTAAAAATTTCTCAATATCAACCAATCATCAAAACTATCCATCTGACAAGAGATTCATAACCAAAATATATAAGAACCTCAAACAACTCAATAGCAAAAAAACAAACATTCCTATTAAAAAATGGGCAAACTATCTGAACAGACATTTCTCAAAAGAAGACAAATGACCAACAAGTATACTAAAAATTTCTCAATATCAACCAATCATCAAAGAAATGCAAATGAAAACTATAAGATATCATCTCACCCCATTAAAATGACTTTTGTCAAAAAGACAGGTAATAACGAATGCTGGCAAGGAAGTGGAGAAAGGGGAACTCTCATATACTGTTGGTGGGAAGGTAAATCAGGACAGTCACTATTGAAAACTGTATGGAGTTTCTTCAAAAAACTAAAAATAGAACTACTATATAATTCAGCAATTCCACTACTGGGTATATTTTCAAAAGGAAGACCATCAATATATTAAAGAGATATCTGCACTCATACGTTTATTGCAGCACTATTTATAATAGCCAAAGTACGGAATCAACCTAAGTGTCCATCAACAGATGAATGAAGGAAATGTAATATATATATAAAATAGACTACTATTATTCATCCATGAAAAAGAATGAAATTCTGCCATTTGCACCAACATGGATAGAACTGAAGGGCATTATGTTAAGTGTAATAAGCCAAGTTCAGAAAGACAAATATGGCATATTCTTGTTCATATGTGGGAACTACAAAAGTGGATCTCATGAAAATAGAGAGTAGATTTGTTCTTGCAGCAGGCCTGGAGGAGAAGGGAGAAGTGAGGGATGAAGAGAGATTGATTGATGAGTACAAATATACACTTAGAAGAATAAAACCTGTTGTTCAATGGACCAGTGCGGTGACTTTGTTAACATTAATGAAGTATACATTTCAGAATAGCTAGAGTAGAGTAATTCAAATGTTCCTAGTGTAAGGAAGGGTGTACCATCTTTACAGTAGAATGGGGGAGGGTGGCATGAGTAGACTGGTTCCACACCTGGTTTAGTACTCTGCTATCATAATATTGAAATTCTTAACTACTTTGAACAAAGGATTCCATATTGTAGGATTCTATATTTTTATCTTGCACTGGGCCCCACAAGTTATGTATTCTGTCCTACATTTAGAACATGTTTGTTAATTGTGTTGTTTTGACTTTTTAAATAACCATGCTGTAAAAAAGCTATAGAGTCCAGATAACACCTACATTTTCCAGTGGAGATTCATCAATTTCTCCACTAGTCAGAAAGAACAGGGAGTTATCTCATTAATCTCATTAGGAATGAAAGTCAAATAGAGTTGGGATGAATGTTTTTCTCGTGAGCATATCAGCATACATTGTTCAAAGGAACATTAATATTTTCAGATTCTCTTTGTTTTTATAACTTTTTTGTCTTGTATTTCACTATTCTAAAGTTAAAATATAGAAATTATCCTTCACCCTATGACGTTTTTCAGTTTAGCGGGTATATAAGAGTGTCTACAATAATTGGCCAGTGTATCCTTTCTGTGTCTAGAAATGATAAGCAGTTTTGTTCTTGCTATCTTAGCTTTCTCTTTAAGCCTTCTTTTTAGTCTATTTCCCCCCTCCCTTTTGGAATTAGACATCTTTGCCTCAAATAAACAGCAACTCATCCATCTTTTCTTCATTTTATCTAGTCCACATTAATCCCCAAAACCAATTCTTAACACAACCACCCGATGACAGCTCATCAATACCATCTGCCTTATTTCCATTCCACTAAAGTTAAGAGGTATGCTATTTGAGAGTATACATAAATTCTCCTCAATACATTTGAAAATTCCTCACCCATATCACCCTAGTCAGTGAAATAAATGAATGGGAGAGAAGAGTTTCAGAGAAGTCATTAATTTGTCATCACAATCATGTCAAAAATATAAACCGTTTTTATATCATTGGAGTGTCCAACATTTTTGCTTTGTTTTATTTTATAGGATTAAGAGCTAAGTGCTTTGGGATTATCTGGCTATATATTGCTTAGTATTTCATAACTGAGAGCTATAAGAGCCTTTATAGTGTTAGATCTCTGAGAGAAACTGTTGCTTATATGAATCTATGTGTTTAATAAACACGAAATTATAGATAACTATGGGCCGGGCGCGGTGGCTCACGCCTGTAATCCTAGCACTCTCGGAGGCCGAGGCGGGTGGATCGCTCGAGGTCAGGAGTTCAAGACCAGCCTGAGCAAGAGTGAGACCCCGTCTCTACTAAAAATAGAAAGAAATTATCTGGCCAACTAAAATATATATAGAAAAAATTAGCCGGGCATGGTGGTGCATGCCTGTAGTCCCAGCTACTCGGGAGGCTGAGGCAGTAGGATTGCTTGAGCCCAGGAGTTTGAGGTTGCTGTGAGCTAGGCTGACGCCACGGCACTCACTCTATCCAGGGCAACAAAGTGACACTGTCTCAAAAAAAAAAAAAAAAAATAGATAACTATGTTAACAAACAGTAGTGGATTTTTTCATCCATGCAGCTGTAAATTGCAATGTCATCTACTAAAAGAAAAGCCCTCAGAAGCGTTTGTTGACTGAAACATGATTATTTTTAAATAAGTATCTCTTGCAGTTAATCACCCATAATTATTTTATTGTAAGTTTATGGTAAAGTTAGCATTTAGAATTCTGAAATCTGATGGAAGACACGTTCACTTAGCAAGGGAAAACACATTATCATCAATGACAAACTAGGCAGACACTATCTTGGTTAATAGCTGGGCATCTTTTGTCAAGAGCTCTGACTAATTTTATGGTTAGTAAGTGGTATAATTCCCAGAAGGCATGCTTTTCTTTTAAATGGGTCCCTCCTATCACAAAGCCGATGAAAATCACTAGCACTTGAAAGCTGCTAAAATAACAAATATGAAAAACAACCAGCCTGAAGAGGAAGATAAGACACTTTTTTTTCCCCTTGGTTACTTTTGTAAATAATATCTTCCACTCAATAAATTGTAGAGTTTATAAAATGGACCTATGCATAAGAATTGATATTCTACATTTGTGACAGGGATGTTTGTCAGGTATTCTGCTTTTAGCTTTTTAAAATAAAAGTTTTAAAATCTTTACTTTTGAAAGATTTTTCACCAACATCTTTTATATAGGGGAGGCAGATATTCATTTTACTAACTTAGTCATTTTGTTTGAGGGAGACAACAGTAATTTTAGTTACAGAAGAAAAGAATCCTTACAAGGTGACTCTGAGAAACAGATAAGAAAATATAAGTTTCTTTTAAAAATTGTATATATAGATGTTCTAAAATGCATTTGTAACAATGATCTTTAAAGATTTTCCCTCATACTTGAATTTTATATACACACACATACACACTCATACATATATATATGTAATTTAAAATAAATATAACTTTGTGATTCCACTAATGACAAATTGTTTTTTGTTTATGGACAAATATAGAAAAATTATGAACTTTCTTAATAAATTATGAACAACCCCAAATTTACAAACTGATAAAAAACAAAAATGCCAAAGCAGTAAAATTCTAACTAACAGTCTTATTTTAGCAGGATAGGTGATTTTATATGTTAGAAATAAAGTATTGGCTTAGGGTTTAGAATTGAGCAATGTTGTGCCAGGTCCCATAGTGTATTTAATTTCTTTTTCTGTTTTGGCCTCAATTATTCTATTGCAGAGTATGCCTCTTTATGTAACCACATTATAAAATATAGCATTAAAATATTAAGGCTTAATACTTAACTGAATCCCTCCTAAGAAGCAATTATTGCTACTTTTTAGGATATGCCATTTAATAACTTTAAAATCATCCACTTCACTTAAATATAATCTTCAATGGCATCAATTAAATCAATTCTATATTTTAATTCATGAAAAATTGATACTTCAATTAAATCTTATTTAAATGGGTACCTACTTCAATTATTTTTATAAGACAACACTATCCATTAAATATTTCCTACAGCTTCATAGCAGGTATTTGCAAGTTGTGCTCTTTGGCCAATAGAACAGATATCTGAAATTTAGTTTGAAATATGTAAAAAAACAAAATGATTGATAGATGGGTAGATGGATATACACATATATATTATAAAATAAATACAGTAATATATTAATGATAAAACTAATGATGTTCAATACCATAAATATATTCAATTTTTATTTGTCATTAAAATAAATAAAATGCAAAACTGAGTAGTGGATGTATGGTTGCTTATACTGAAAACTTCTTTCACCTTTATTGCATGTTTGAAAACTACTGTACTATTATTTTAAATAAAAAACTAAACACACACATGCACACACAAATTTTTCCTTTTCCTCTACTTGTCTGTACCTTAGGAATACAGTTGTCCCACTATATCTCTGGGAGAGTCGCTCCAGGACCCTGGAACCACTTCATGGGTGCTCAAATCACTGATGTAAAATGGCATAGCATTTGCATATAACCCATGCACATCTTCCCTTAAAATCAACTTTAAATGCTGTTCAAATGGTTGTTATACTGTATTGTTTTTAAATATGAATTACTTTTATTGTTGTGTGGTTATTTTTCATTGCTTTTTTCCTGAATATTTTTGATCTGTGATTGGTAGAATCTGCCAGTGTGGAACACTTGGCTAGGGAGGGCCAACTGTGTGTTCCACATTAAATGAACTATTGTTGGAAATATTGTTGCAATTAATGGTCATATGGATCTTCTTTTGAATCTAAAATAAAAGAACAAATGTGTAAAAATGTGATTTTAGAGAATCCAACATCAATTGCCTGTTTCTCTGGAGGTATTGATATATAATTGCATTCCTGATCTGTACTTACCTAATGTGGAACTGATTTGAAAACATGTAGTGATAGCAAAATAACATATAACTCTAAATAATTGGCCTTTTGACTCCTTATTCCGATGTCTTAGCATGGCCAAAAGATTTAGCATACTTATTATATTTAAGATAGGAAAATATTTTGTAATCACTTTTATTTTTATTTTTTTCTCATGTGCATAGCTATATATAGTTAAAGGAGTGATTTTGTGAATCCTCCATTTCACAAGGACATTTAGCCTTTGCTTCTTGCATTGAAACTATATACCAGACAAAAAGCACTAGGACATGGCCACATCACCCCTTCCTGTCCCCATTTCAATATTTTCCCTAAAACAGAGCTAGCAATGAAATTCCTATACCTGGGTAATTTTGCATCAATATCCATTATTTCTCTCTGGACTACAGTGTAAAACTATCTATATCTTTTTCATCATGTACTCCTTCTTTTTCTCTTGCCCTACATTTCATGTAGAAATTATACATTACTATAATTATATTTCCACTGCATTATACATAGAAAATACCACTGGAGGATACCTGCTCAATGCACAGTCTTTTGTTCCTTAAAACAGCAGAAAACTCTGTTCTGAAGTCTTGGGAATGTAGGCTTTAGCTACTCTGCAGAACTTGGCACAGGAAGCATTAGAAAGGGTGGACGATGAAATCTCTAAGGCTGGCATGTTTCTGAACTTAGGTAGGGAGGTCAGTTGAACTTGAGTGTGAAGTCTTTAGAGTTATTTTTCCTAATGAATTACCTTGGCTTTATTTAGTGACCTATTGCCCTAACAGTCTTAAGAAAGGTGCTATTGGCCTTGTTGGACTTATCCGTCTGTGGATTCTTCCTGTATTTCTTGGCAGAGCTCAGGTTCCTCAAGAACTCAGCCAATATCTCTCAAGATAGACCTCTGCGATTTTGGCATCATTATATGTGATTTCCTGTTAGTGGACTTAACCACAGAAAGGGGTGTGCAAATATTCAGAAGGCATTATTCTCTTATCAGTGCCTTTAAAAACATTCTTTCAGATCTCTACTCTGTTCCTGGAAAATAATTTGAGAAGATATTTAATATTTCCATCAGGTATGAATGAGTATTAGAAGAATTTTATTTTTAGGTATACTATTTAGAAAATCCAAGTCAATCTATATAATACTTTAATTTCTTTTCCAGTTCAAAGCTAATCTTTCCAATCCCACTCCTCCTCCAAGCTCAGTTCTGACCCATAAATTCACAGACTAGTCATGAAGGGGCTGGAATCTGTTTACTCTCCTGTCTTTCTCCCTCTGTGATTTCTGGTCTTTTCTAGGTTTTAGGACATGAGGCAGGGGAATTTCAGGGTAATTATCTCTTAACTGAAGCTGGTGTAATGGAGTACTTGTGTTATGACATATTTGTGACAAATAAATGCAGAGTGTCTATTAAGTACATTGCTTTTGTAGATTCTTTGGAAATGGCTCTGCAAGAGGTGTTCACTGTGCATCTCTGACATGCAGCATGCTCATTTGGGCTGGCATTTATGCCACCCCCTCAACTCACAATGTTGATCTTGGTTTTATTTTTATTAATCACTTAGTCCTCATAGGAAGTCCACTTTGGTGTGGTCTCTCCAAAAGACTCAGCCTTAGCTATTAACTTAGCTGCTATCATTAGTGTCCAGTGGAAAAATTTACACATACTTGCTCAGCCAACCTTTGGAAATAGAGGCAACTCCCTGGCCTTTCTACTTCCCCTCTCATTGTGGGCTCTTCCAGCCATCCTTGACCCTTGACACTTCTGCAAAAGCAATAGCAATAATCAGTCATCAATCTCTTTGCTTACCAAATTCTAGGACACATGGGTCAAATAATCCCAATATGTTCTTGCTCTATTTGTTGTAGCACCAGAGACCCACATTTCTGCAGGTCGTTTCTCTCTCCTCTTTTTTGCAGGCAAGCCTGATTTATATACTAGTTCTCATGGAAATCTCTCATTTGAATTGGGATATAGGAAACACCTTTTTCACCTTACCCTATGGCTGTCTATGCTTAAAATTTAACTTTTAAAAACACTTTCTTAATGAATCATTTACCGCTCTTCTAAAGACTAGAGGAGGTGTCAAGGATCAATGTTTAAATGTCCAATTTAGTTTACTTTTTGGCAAGTCCTCTGGAGTAGGTCTGGGACCGTGTCTTTTAATGTGCAGACAAATATTACCTATTACCCTCATCTTTTGGTCTCAGACAGGACTCTGAACTTATTTATCTTCACCTTCCCTGTGGTGTACATAGTCAGGCATTTAAACACATGAGTTTGAAACCACAGCCATTTGGTTTTATAATTTCCTTGGTGGTTCTACAGTCTTACAGTAGTCTTTAAAAAAATTTTCATATGAACTTTTTCCATAAATCTCCAGGCTCATAATCACACTTCATTTTGTAAACCATCCTTCAGCGTGTCTACCTCTTACCATAAGATTCTTTCCTCAGGAGGAAGATTCCCCCTTTTCACATACACACAATGCAACCAGAATGCATTATTTATGAGGTAGGATTAGATTGCCTGGGCTTCCAGCCATAACACACACATTGCAATCTTTGAAATATTAAGATTCTTTAAAATGTTAATTTTATTCTTTAAATAGGCACATAAACTGGTTTTGAATGTTCTTCCTTAGACTTTTCCAAACCTGTGAAGGAGAAATGCATCACTCAGGAAAGGACTCTCTAGTGACATTCTGTCCCAGTGCATCAGCAGGACAATGGGGCTTTAATAATATATTGCCAAGTGTCACATATCAGTGAGCACTGGGGCAAAGAGAGAAGTCACTTTAATCAATTATTAGTGCTATGTATCATCACAGTGTCACTAGCTGGCACTCAAGAACACAAACCTATGTAGGAGAGGTTATATGACTGCTATTTTCATTAGTAGTATCTTTGAATCCAAGGTGAAAAAAGTAAGATTGTTAAGGGACTCCTCAAAAAGTAAGTGTGGTGATTTCAACATTATGCAAAGATTGCCAATGTTGTCAAGCAACAAATATAAATGTTAACTTAAATTTCTCTTTGGAATTTTAAACTATTCAAAAATTCTACTCACAAACCTGTAACTAATTTTACTTTCTTAAGAGTACATATGATTGTGAATCATGGGATAATGACTATTTTAAAAATTGTTTTGAAGAAACTACACATACATACACATAAGTAGAAGCACAAAAAAAAGAACTCTTCATCTGTCTTTATGTTTCATATATATGTTTATTTATATATCTTTATCCATATATCCAAAAATAGTTATGAAATATGGTCCCATCAAAGCTATATACTTTGTGCTCCTTTCCTTCAAGTTTTTAAATTTTAATTTAATTCTAGTCAAAAAAAATATTGGGACCCACAGTTTCTTGCAAAGCACATCTCTATTCTAGTCACTGTAAATTTTCACATTCAAAAACAAATGCTATCTTGAACATTTGCTTTTAAAAAACAGTTGTTTTAAAAATTTATTGGTTACAATTAGAAGAAGGAAAAGTTGTTTAAGTTTGGACTAGAAAGGCAGAGAAAGAGTGTTTGGCAGGTCTGTCTTCCAGTATCTCTGCTTACAGAGAAATTTTTTGCTATAAACAGAGGTTAGGTCCAACCAATCACAGAAATCCTTTAATAGCTCCATATGTGTGACTTTCCCTGTTGTCTCAGAGTTCTACAGGAGATCCAGAAATGAGGATGATAGAGGATATTTGCCTGTACATTCTAAAGAATGGTGCCAATTGCATTTTGGAGATAGATGTTTCAAAACTTCAATGTAAAACCTCTTTAGTGTATCATTTCTACCTGCTTGGTGGTTCTGCATTCTTGTGGGGTCTTTTCTCAATTTCTCCCTCTCTCTTTCTCTCTCTCTCGCTCTCTCCACGTTCTTTTCTTAACCTCTCATTACCTTAATACAGCTGTCTCTAGGCACCTACTCACACTCCATTTTGCAAATCATTGCTCAGTGTCTGCCTTTTCCCATGAGGTTCTCTCCTCAGAAGGAAGGCCCCTCTTTTACACACATGCACACACACACACACACACACACACACACACACATACAGTAGAAGACCTGAACAACTGTTTGATTTACAACCTCTTCCACATGTGCTATACTCTCTATTATCTGTCTTACTCTAATTTCTCTGACCCCAAAATTTCTGCATGCTCTCCCTGGATGGTTATTTACTGACCTTTAGATTTTCTTTTTTTAAATTTCAAAATATTACAGGGGTACAAATGTTTTTGGTGCATGTATTGATTTTCATATGCTTGAGTCAGGGTTATCAGTGTGCCCATCACCCAGATAGTGTCCATTGTACCTGTTAGGTAGGTTTTCGCTCATCCCCTCCTCCCCGATCTCCCCTGCTTGATTTCCACTGAGTTTTACTCCCCTCTGTGCACATGCGTGCTCATTGGTGAGTTCCAGTTTAACAGTGAGTACACGTGGTATTTTTCCATTTTTTAGGTCCTTGTCTTAGGATAATGGTCTCCAGTGCTCAACATCACTAAATATCAGGGAAATGCAAATTAAAACCACAATGAGATATCACCTTACCACAGTTAGAATGGCTTTTATTAAAAAGTCCAAAAACAATAGATGCTGGTGTGGATGCAGAGAGAAAGGAACACTTATACACTGTTGGTGGGACTGAAAATTAGTACAACCTCTATGGAAAACTTAGACTCTCAAAATATGGAGAAAATTCAAAGAACTAAAAGTAGACCTACCATTTAATACAGCAATCCCACTACTGGGTATTTACCCAAAGGAAAAGAAGTCATTTTATCAAAAAGGCACCTGTACTCAAAAGTTCATTGCACGACAATTCACAATTGCAAAGATGTGGAATCAACCCAAGTGCTCATCAATTCATGAGTGGATTAATAAAATGTGGTATGCATATACCATGGAGTACTACTCAGCCATAAACACAATGGTAAACTAATACCTCTTGTATTACCCTGGATAGGGCTGGAGCCCATTCTTTGAAGTGAAGTATCACAAGAATGGAAAAACAAGCACCACATGTACTCACCATTAAATTGGCACTAACTGATCAACATTTATGTGCACATATGGAAGTAACATTCATCGGGTGTCAGGCAGATGGGAGGGAGAGAAGGAGATGGGTATATACACACATAATAGGTGCGGTGCACACCATCTGGGGGATGGACACTCTTGAAGCTCTGACTTGAGTGGAGCAAGGGTGATATATGTAACCTAAACATTTGTACCCGCATAATATGCTGAAATAAAAAAAAAGATTTTCATACAAAAAACAAAAACAAAAAAGAAGAGCAAACAATAGTGAAAAAATTTAAAAATCAAAATATCAATAATCTTACAAATCAGAAATAATTATTCCCTGACCATCTTTATCTATTTGTATGTATGTGTGTATAATTTAATTTGTATTTTATGTGTATATATACACACACACATACATATACATATATAAAAACACTATTATTTCATAGTCTTTTTGGTAAATAAATCAAGAGAATCTTTCTATGTCAATAAATATACATTTAAATCAATAAATTTTGTTTAATAACAAAATAAACCTTTTTAATTCTTAAAAAATATGAAATAGTATTCAAATGTTTTCATTTTTAAATGAATATATATAACGATGATTATACTGAAATGTAGGAGCACTGGTTGGGTGGAGTTCTGTACTTAGCATTCAAGACAAGGGAATATAATCTTCTCATTCAACAAAAAAGACTTTTGTTCATAAAGGTCGACAATGAGGATCTGACTCCAATAATGTCATAACAAAGCTCTGTGCTTTTTATCTCCAACTTCCTCACTCTGGCTTCTCCACTATCTCCCCTCAGCAGCCACTTTTCTTTCTTAGTCTCAGCAGTCAGTGGGTGTGAAAGACATAACTTTGATCCACTGGAAAGCTCAGCTCTCCCTAGAGATTAGGTTGTCAGTCAGAGTATAGAAAATATACCACTTGCCAAAAAAGTTTTGTTCACACAAAATGATTTAAAATAATAAGACTCAGCACATCTTCTCACTGAACCTATTTCTATTTTTAGAGTCACTTCTTGTCTCACTGTTTGCAACAAGCATACTTTCCAGTAAGTCAAAGCTACGTATGTGAGCAACAGTTCCCTTGATTCTTCCACCATAAGCAGCCTGGTCAATTAGATTATAGAGTTAGTGGCTGAGTGTTACCTATTAACTCAGCTAATGTGATATCAGAGAAGAGAGGACTTGGCTAGCAATCACATATGATTAAATTACATGCTTATACAGTGCTAAAACCCTGCTATAATTGAAATTTGCTGCTGAAATTTAATTTCTTTGAAACTTCTTACTTCTTTGGCAACACAAAAATTTAAACATCTGATTTTGTTTTCTCCATGAGTCAATTTATCTCCCACTGTGTGAACTTGTACATCTGGAGTCACTGGACTATCCTTCTACACTTAAGGTTCAAAGAAGATAAAACTTGTTGGATATAATGGCTTTAAAATTAACCTCAATTCTTCCATTTATACCATTTGTATGTTAACATACTAATTATTCTGATTTCAGTCCTTAAGTCAGTTACTCAAAAATATCTATTTGATGCCTGCTTTGTACTAACCATTATTCTAGAAACAGATGAAAAGAGAAATGAACAAAAAATGGAAGTCCCTTGTCCTCATAGAGTTTGTATTCTAGTGAGCAAAGGTACAGTAAATTGTAAACCAATAAATGAACAAAATTATGTCATGTTATCATCATACTATGATGGAAATCAAGAAAACAATTTTATCAGTCAAGGTCCCACTCGTAAACTGACAGCATATCTAAATTGAATAAGCAGATTTACACTGGAATAATCAGAGAATTGTATTTGTTTGTTTGCTTGCTTGTGTGGTTTGTTTTCAAGAAGGGATTATTTACAAATGTCTGAGCTTAGCTGAACTGAATGGAACCTCTTAGAGATGGTGCAATGACTAGCTATAAACATGTGAGCCTTTACCACTCCTAGGCCTAAAGAGAGAATTTACATGAAGTTGCCCAGCACTCAGTGACCAGTGATCTAGGTTTAGGGATACAAACAGCCCAGGAAAATTTCACAGAGAGGGAGACAAAATAATAATTTAACTGGCTTTGATCTTATCTCTGACCTCCTGCCAAAAATAAAAGACTGCATCTGACCACTTCTTACCCCCATCCTAGGCACTGCAATAACCTAGCTCTTCCCTGGCTTCTATTCTTGCTTCCACATAATTTATATTTATTCAACAGCATGAATAACCAGACTCATAGCTAAAATCAAGCAGAACCCAGAGGTTCATACCAGCCTTCCCAGGAAGAAGGCAAGGTGGAGAAACAGAGTGGATCTGAAAGGGCAAATGGAAGATATTCAGTACAAGTGTATAACATAGTAATTCAGTGGGCTGGGGGAAAGCAGGGAGAGATTATTGGGATTGAAAGGCCTTCCCAAGAAGGTAATATTCCTATTGACAACTAAGGAATGGAAGTTCTGCCAATTAAGAACCAACCATAGTAACATTATTTGCCAAGGACTTGAAATAGGAAAGAATTTGGTGTGTTCAAAGAATAGGAAAGAAACCAGAATGACTGGAGGATAGTAAACAGTCAAAGAACGCAAGAGATATTTGAGGACTGATGTAGGAAGAGGCTGGTTATTTGGGCTGTTGGTAAATATCTTAAATGAAAGATTATAGTAGGTAGAAGAGGGTAGTTGCCAAGGAGATGGAGAGAAATCAAAAGATGTGAGATATATTTTAAAATAAAGAGAATAGGTTTGCTAATGTGTGGGATGTGGGAGAGGGAGGAAATAATTTTTACTCCAGCAATAGGATATATGATTAATAATTTACTGAGATGGAAAAGACTAAAGGGAAATGGCCTGATGAGGGGGCTAGGGATCAAGCCTTCTGTTTTGGTGGAGTTAAGTGTAAAATGCCCAAGAAATATCAAGGTGGAGATATCAAGGTAACTGTTTGATTTACAAGTCTCTAGTTCAGAGTAGAGATCAGGGGTAATTATAAATTTGTTGCTGAAGTAGTTATATTTAAATTATAGTACTTAACAAGTTCAGCCAAGTAAACAGCACAGAATGAGAAAAGAAAGATCTCAGGACCCAGCTTGGAGGTTGCTGGAAATGGTAAATGAAAGATGAAAATATCATTGGACCATACTGAATATTATCACGGACACAGAGCATATTCTCCCATCAAGTTCATAAATGGAATTCCATGAGTTCGTCAATTTTCAATTTCAAATAGAAATGTGAAAGTATTTGTAAATATAAATATGCATATATTTATATATACTGTATATATATTTATATATTTCAGTACATCAAATCAGCTAAATATTGTTGTATAACATAAGTGATGGTATTATTTGCTCAAATTTAAGTAGAGAAGATTATTCCCTGTAATAAAAATAAGAATACAAAAAAATTGTGGGTATATCTGGTGGGGTGATGTACTATTAGGATTTGCAAATATGCTCCTGCAATCACAAAAAATAGGTAATAAATCTTGTGATGTAGAGAGCAGGTAAGGCCTGAAGGAGAAATGCTGTCCTTTTTCCTTCTCACTGGGGTCTTGTAAGTGTAATGTGATAAGTGAAAGCATAGGTTGCAGTAGAAGCTCCTAAAATAACATATCTTTGAAACACGAGGCTTAACATTATACCTTGATTCACTGGGAAGTGAAAAGTTAGAAAAATATTTGAGCAAGGATGTAAAGCAATCATTTGTGTACATTATATGTGTGATGTTATGTGTGTGTGTATGTGTGTGTGTGTGTTAGTTAGAAAGATAAATGTATTTATAGTGCCTTTGACAGGTTGATGACTCCTAAAGTTGAAGGAAGTTAAAATATTATAATAATAGCCTATGGAAGAAGTAATAAAATTTGGTCACTACAAACTGTAATTCTGTAAGTAAATCTTGCTCTTTCTGGCCTTGATGCCGGTTTTTGGTCCAAATTTCTAAGATTTTAAATTCCATCTTTACATATCAATTTTGTTTACACTGTCCAGACTTCTCCCATGAGCAGCAGACTTGAATGAGAATATTTCTTTTTGGTTTCCTCTTAGCTATCTTACAGGAAATCAAACCTAATTTATCCAAATAAGAATATTAATGCTTATTATCCCTTTATCTCCAAGTCTTATTCAATCCCCCCAAATGTACAGGTAATTCCATTTGCTTGTACTTTCCCTTGACTTGGTAAATATTTTCAAGACCCACCTTAAATGGAAGTGTGCCCTTATTTTCTATGTCGTTGTTAAATGCTTTATTCTTTGTTATCCTACACACATTTCCACATGTCCTCTTTATTGTTTTTCTACTTCTTTTCGTTACGATTTTTTTTCCACCCCATTTTCTTTCCTATTCTGTGACCTTTGTAAAGAAAAAAAGTCTATTTAATGTACATACAGCTTCTACTATGTTACTTGGGCACATATTCTGTGCTTTAAAAATGCTTATTGAATACAATTTTAGATTGTGTTTAGAATTATATCATATTGTAAAATATGCCTAATAACTCCTAGTTAATTTTTTTAAATGGAATGAGGTTAGTTTCTTTTATTAGATTAAATTTAATTTTTAATTGACAAATAATTATATATATATTTATGGGTTACAATGTGTAGTTTTCTTT
Organism: Lemur catta; assembly: GCF_020740605.2. Classification (NCBI taxonomy): domain Eukaryota; kingdom Metazoa; phylum Chordata; class Mammalia; order Primates; family Lemuridae; genus Lemur; species Lemur catta. The sequence continues at coordinate 38,236,773 of NC_059141.1, forward strand.
AGTTTTAAGAAACTGAATGCCCGCAAGTATGTTTATACTTCTTAGACTAAGACACACCCAGTCAAAAAAGTTTGTGTTTGTCAGATTTAATACAAGATCATATTTTTTATAACTAGAAAGTATCAGCTTGAAAGACAAAAAAAAAAATTTTGAGCTTTACTAGACAATGGAAGAATTTAAAACTGGAAAGGTTAGTATAGAATAATTGAAATGGACTTTCATAAATCCCAAAGGAACACCAAGAGGAAAGCTTTGTTTGCAGTATAATATTAGAAATGGAAGGGTCACTAGGGAACATTAAATCCAATTGCCTTGCTTTGGATGAAAGAAGAGACTACTTAACTTCTGTAGGGTCACTGCGTCAGTAGAGTGTTCTAAGCAATACAAAATGACTATCTCCCTTAACATGCTTTTCCCTTAACATAAGACTTTTATATAAAAATGATATTTTAATTTTCATTAAGCATTCAAAAATATGTTAAAAAAGAAAGTTGTACTTAATTGTCATTAGTAAGATAGTAAAACTGGCAGATAACAGTGTGCTAGGTTTTATTATTGTAATGAATTTCTGTATGTTATTGAACGTAAGTCCATATACTGGAGACACGCTAAGTCCTAGATCAGAGAAAGAATTGAGTGAATATAATTAACAAATCCAAGGTAATAACAAGACAATAAGAAAGGAGATGGTATGGGAACATTTGGGGAAAAAATTATATTTACTCAAAAGCATCTAATTACAATAATAATAATCTATGGAGCCAAACTGAAGTTCGTGCTAGTAATATAGAATAAAAGAGTATGTGTGTATATGTGTATGGGTGTTTTCCTCATAATCTATCCAGTACTGTTTAGGTGATTACAAAATTGTGTACACCTTTAAAGATGCTGAAAATAATTCATAAACATGAAAAATGCCAGTAATATGAGGATTTCCGTCAGTAGAATAATGTTTCAATGTTACTTACAACGGAATACATAATATAACTTCTAATAATTGCATCATGAAGGACATACTGGCAGTGAGTGGTCAGTAATGAGAGTGCTCACTCTATATTTAGAAATGTATCCTTGATACAAAAGATGGTGGACCCTAGGAAAATCCGGAACAAATGCTCCTGTTTTAAAACTGACAACATATTCCCAAGTGAAGTCAACCTTGCTTTTCGTGAGTCTTGCCTAATCCCTCCCAACATAGTTATATAAAGATATTTTGCTTCCTAAAATAACAATCCCATAAAATTGCTACCCAGGAACAAGGAAATAATTTATATATTTAGATGAGCTTTATTACAAGAAAGAGGTTGATAGGAGCTTAAAGTAAAATGCACCTAGTAATGATGTATTCCTGTCCTGTTCTCAGCTGTCCTTATATAGAAGAAAATGGCAATATTTCTTTTTTCTTTGTGGAATTTGCTATTTTCTGTTTGATTATATTTAATCTTGAGCATTTTCCCCAGTGGGTGTCTTGCCCTTTCAATTGTAATTTAGGAACAATTTCAAATACATCATATAAAATTATGGTCTCATAAATACACATAATTTTAAATGTATATAGATAAAAATTTTTAATTTTTATTTTTAGATTGATATTTTTAAATTTCTGAGAAAAAACTCCTTTAAATGAAGTTATGTGATAGATAATAGCTAGTAAGAGGAATATTAATAAAAACTTACCAAATAAGCACGTGTGTGTTCTATGATCTCACCACCAGAAATAAGATGGAGCCTGTTAAACAAATCACATAATTATAAACTTTGGTCTATAATTTGTTGAATTTTAAGCATTATAAAGTGTGAATTTATAACAATTTTATTACTTGATTAAGTCCTATAATTTTAAAAAATGGTTAATATTTATGGAGCATTCCTATATCCCAATTACTTAGACATAAATTTATTATATATTTTCTGTTAAATAAAATTTATGAGAGGACATCATTTTGGACTCAGCTTTTGCAATAGGCCCCAACAGACCAGACAGAACCAAAATGGAGTCACTCATGCTAGATACCACATGATCCAACTAAACTTTAAAATGGGCCAGTTTTCCAAAAAAATCAGTGAATTCACAGCAACCAATCAGAAGGGACCCCACCAAGTTGAACAGGCAAGCTAAGAAAGTCTCATATTCTCACACGTATGTGGGAGCTAAAAACCTTGATCTCATGGAGGTATTGAGTAGAATGGTGGTTACCAGAGGCTGGGGAGGACAGGAGAAAGGGGGATAAATAGTGGTCGGTTAATAAGTACAAAAGTATAGTTAGACAGAAGAAATAAGCTCTAGTGTTTGATAGCACAGTAGGGTGACAATAGTTAACTATAATTTGTTGTATATTTCAAAATAGCTAGAAGAGAAGATTTGGAATGTTCCCAACAAAAAGAAATGATCAATGTTTGAGGTGGTAGATATCCTAATTATCCAGATTTGATCATTACACATTGTATGCTTGTATCAAATATCACATGCACCCAATAAATACATATTAATGTAGGTATTATGAATCCACAAAAATTAAAAATAAGAATTATAAGAAAGTCCTTTCTTCTTTAACCCTATTAGGAAAGTAACTGAAACAAGCAATTCACTTTTTTTCCCTTTTTCTGCTTCGTCAGGCCTCTTCTGCCAGTAACACCCATCTCCCCTGCCCAGCTCATCCGAGCATCTTTCCATTGCATAGAGTGGATAATGCCCAGCTCCATGAACCTCTACTAAAAGTCAATTAGATCTTTAAACTGAATAGGTTAAAATTTTGTTCTTTGCTAACATTGAAGATTGTCATAGTATGTCATATATATTATTTAAGACATATATGTATAAATTTATTCATTCAAACCATTATTATATTTTGTCCATTTGTTATTATCCTTAATCTATACACCTACGAAGTGTGATTTTGCAGGAAGTTCAAGAATAAGCAAGCCTAGTTTACTGCTTGGTAATCTGTAGTAGAACTGTGAATCAAACCAAGCCAGGCTTGTTCTAGAAAAATACTCCCATAACTAATACACCATACATGGGTATTTTAATAAGTTTTTGACAAACTTAATGGAGATCTTCATTCTCCACATAATAATTATATATATATATGTATTTTTCCATTTTATGAAAATGTTACTTATTCAACATTGCCACATCACATATTTTGATGTATTTTTTAAAAAAATAAATATAAGAAAGTTGTGCTGAACTATTCACATCTCTTTGCCATGTCCGTCTTTTATGTGTGGTTTGACTGTGAGACCATTATGTTCCTTTGTTATATCTTGAGTTTCTCAATCTCATTTGTGAATAACTGGCAAAACAAAACAGGCATAGGTTATATCTAATGAGATATCTTAGATATAATAAAACATTTTTTAGGGGTTTCAGAAGGACAAAATGATACAGTTTGTGAACCTTATATTGTATTTATCATTTTCACTTGTGTTATCTATAGCTAGAATAGACATTCAAAGTATCTATTTCAACATCATCTAAGAAGATACATTATAAATAAGTATAGCTTTAGGAGGACTTAATGGCACTTGTACAACCTAATTGTACTGTTATCACAAACTTAAGCAAAAACAGATCATTTTTATCATCCAAAATTTGTTCGTGATTATTAAATCCAATTTCAAGCATCTCATTTGTTTTTCACAAGTAATGGTCTAGATACCTGAGGAAAAAAACTGATGAGTTAAACTTACAGTGTATGTATAGGTTTCAGAGAGTTATAATGAGAAAGTAAGCTGACAAAACTTAGGATGGAAACTGAGTTTGCAAAGTTGTTTCACTTGGGTCCATTATCTATAAAGAACAGAAACTCGCTTTCAAACTGATTTAAATTAGTCATAATTAGAAGTCTTAAGTTGCAGTGGATGTCAGGTTTGGTTCTGTGCAGTGACTCTGGCTCACCTTTTATGGTCAAGACTTTGCATTACTTTGACAGTGTTCTCTACTGTGTGTTTCCTTTGTCCTCGGACTAGTTTACTACCATTGTGCTGGTAAAATGCCATAACTGACCAGTTTTGACATCAGCAAACCATGATTACTAAAGGAAGAGCAGGCTATTAAACATTTTATTCAATTCTCTCCATTTACTAATTAATAAATTTAGCACACCAGACATCAATTATCTATCAATGAATGATGATTGCACATGAATGTGATTTCTAATGATTATTCCGCAAGTTAGAAAAATACTTAATGTGTTCAGGGAAAAGGAATGAGCTCACACCAGCCAGTCTCCTTCCATGTCTCCTCCTCTGACCTCCAGCAAATTATCCTATCAAAAGAGTCTGCCACCACGCGGGGGACTTAGAAGGGTCTGTACTTTTGTTAATTCTAGATATAGTTCAGGTTTAGATACCTGTCTTTAGAAAGCCTGGCACATGATGAATTCTGAAACAATTGTTTTTGTAATAAATCAACTTAGGGTAGGATACATCATTCTCAACTTGTCAAAATGTATGCACCTTGCCTGTGAAACTTGAAATTCTCTCCATTTCTCACCCCATATCTTGGACCACCCCTTTCCTCTCATTGAATTGACTCCATTATTTTAGGTCTTATGTTCTCCTTAGACCCAAGATACTGTCACTGTAACCTACAGTTCATATTCTGTGGAAAATTGTCTTTCCCTCCCTCCTTCCCTATCCAATAAAGGAAAAATCACTTCTCATTCCCAATAGGGCAATTATCTTTCTTCTTGGGCACCTAGGCAACAGTTTTTTTCTGCTTCAAAAGGAAATTCTAGCAGCTAATTGAAACTTTGTGAATCCTCATTAAAAAAAAGTGTAAGGGTATTTTTTCCTATGGCACAATTTAAAAGAATTATGTAAACATGAAAATCAATGTCATAAAACAAAGATGAGAAGTGACACATAGAAGATTGAGTGAAACAAAAACTTTAGTACATAGTTGAGTAAAAGCTATGGAGAGAATGCTATCTGAAAACATTTTTTTACTGTCAGCTTATTATGCGATTACAGATGTTGTGGTTACATAAATTACTTTTGTACAGTTGAGTCAAAGTTATAAGTGTTTCCATCACCCAGATAGTGTGCATTGTACCTGTTAGGTATGAATTTACCCACCCCTTCTCCCCCCTCCCCCCAACCTGGTTGATTTCCAATGAATGTTATTTGCATATGTGCACATAAATGTTGATCAATTAGTTCCAATTTAATGGTGAGTACATGTTTTTCCATTCTTGTGATACTTCACTTAGAAGAAGGGTCTCCAGTGCCATCCTGGTTAATACAAGAGGTATTAATTTGCCATATTTTATGGCTGAGTAGTACTCCATGGTATACATATACCACATTTTATTAATCCACTCATGAATTGATGGGCACTTGGGTTGTTCCCACATCTTTGCAATTATGAATTGTGCTGCTATAAACATTCAAGTGCAGGTGTCTTTTTTATAGAATGTCTTTTTGTCCTTTGGGTATATATCCAGTAGTGGGATTACTGGATCAAATAGTAGTTCTACTTTTAGTTCTTTTAGTTATCTCCATACTACTTTCCATAGAGGCTGTACTAGTTTGCAGTTCCACCAACAATGTATGAATGTTCCTCTCTCTCCACAACCATGCAAGTATTTGTTGTTTTGGGGGGACTTTTTGATAAAAACCATTCTCACTGGAGTTAAAACCATCCTCATATTGCCATCTAATCTTTGACAAAGCAGACAAAAACATACATGGAGGAAAAAAAATCTCTTTTCAATAAATGGTGCTGGGAAAATTGGATAGCCACATGTAGAAGACTGAAACAGGATCCTCACCTCTTACCACTCACAAAAATCAACTCAGGATGGATGACAGACTTAAACCTAAAGCATTAAACTATAAGAATTCTAGAAGAAAATGTTGGAAAAACTCTTACAGACATTGGCCTAGGCAAAGAATTTATGAAGAAGACCCCAAAAGCAATCACAGCAAAAACAAAAATAAATAGGACTTGATCATATCAAATGTCCTTGGTTTCTACACAACCAAGGAAAAAAATCATTAGAGTGAACAGACTACCTACAGAATGGGAGAAAATATTTGTGTGCTATACATCTGATGAAGGGCTGATAACTAGAGTTTATAAAGAACTCAAGCAAATCAGCAAGAAAAAAAATCAAACAACCCCACTAAAAAGTGGGCAAAAGACATGAACAGAAATTTTTCAAAAGAAGACAGACTAATGGCCAACAAACACATGAAAAAATGCTCAACATCTCTAATCATCAGGGAAATGCAAATCAAAACCACAAGAAGATATCTGTAAACATTTTTACAGAGTATATTTCTAATTAATCATTTTCAATATTACACTGCAAATCCATACATAGTCAAAGATTATTTTAAGACACTCTTTGATTTACTACATAAAAGCTGTCTATAGCTCTCATTTTTTTTGTGACAATGTAGCATTAAAATTTTCAGAAAATCTTCCCCCATCATCACCAATCTTCTTTTTAGGTCACTACTGTGGGACAGGGTAAAATGAGAACATGTCGCAATTACATTCCAGTCAATCCAACATCTGTTATGTAAAAGATCTTATTCTAGGTGCAGATAGTGATTTCATATTAATTAAGACATAACCTCTGCCCTAAAGAAGATGGCGTTTAGTGGTGGAGACTGAAATATGCACAATTATCTGTATTAGAAGACAGTACGTGAATGTGCAAGTGAAGAAGTAATTACCAGAAGGTCAGAGTCACACAGTAATCGTGGAAGTGATGCTTGCACTGGGTGCCAATGGCTGATTAGCATTTTGGCAGGTAGAAATGGAGAAGGGAATTCCACAATTTGAGAAATAATAGGTAAAACTAAATGGGTGAATATTTACAATATGTTACAGGAGATAAGAAATAGTCTGGTAAAAATGGATTGTAGTGTATACAGCCCTCAAGCCAACTTGGACCCAGACCTAGGAAGCCCTGCCTAAGGACTTCACACTGTTTCCTGAAACTATAGCTGAGCTGGACTTTATACTTGTGCATTTTTATCTAATTTTGCTTTGTGTTCTCTATAGAGAAAAATTTCAAAAGAAGTGAATAAAGTTATACAGGCATCTTTTTTTCAATTCAAAATGCAAAAGCTTAATTGAAGTTCATAGGGAAAAATATGCAATCTTACAGCTTCCATTTGTTAATGAGCAAAGGCTATTGTTTCCTAGCCCTCAAATTAATAACAAGGCCTTATTTTGCTTTCATAACATGAACTATTTTTTAATTTACAAAGGTAATATTTGAATATATCACTGTTAAAAATGTAAGCAATTACCATGCATATTGAAACATTTAAGACAATATCTTTTCACAACTAATTCATTCTCATTCCATACTTAGAGGTGAAAAACATTTGATATGTATTCTGAGAGTATATATAATGTATGTTATACACACACATTTTCTTTATGTAAATGAGTCATAATATACATTGTTTGGCACCATGAAATTTTATTCACTTAATGTTACTCCATTGCTCACTTTTCTGGTATTACAAAACTCCCTACACTTCTGCTTATAAAATATTTCCAGGGATATAGCTTAAGAATTCAAGGTCACCTTGCATGTTTCCCTTATTTCAAGGTTCCTGTTATGGGTGTCAAATGTCTAAAACTTTTTTTTCCAGTATTACAGCCATTTATGATAAAAGGGCAAATGAAAGTTACCACAACTATCTCTCTTTCTTACTCTTCTTAATAAAAAAAAATAACTACTATTTGTTTATGCAACATAATCTAGTTGTCAGCAATTTGCAGCCTAGTATATTACTACTTAATAAACTCAGATTACAAAGTTAATTGCATGTTAAAAGCCCAGGAACAGCCCATACTGTGGATGGAAATTCCTGCTGTGATAGCCAATTGTTACTCAATTCTCATTTTTTCTCATTTCATTCCTCTTTCTGATTTATCTTCACATCAACCCCTTCTCCCACCAAGATCATAAGTTTAGGCACTCTAATCCAATATGACTAGCATGCAAAGAGTCCTCTAATTTTGTTAACTCAATTCTTAAGTATAATTTTCTTCTCTCTTTTCAAAAGATCTTACATCTGAATTTCTCATCTGCTCAGTACTCCCAGAAAAGAGATGAGAGCTCTCTAGCTTGGTCAGAAGTTTTATGAGAAATGGGGGGAAATTCCCAATACGAAATTCACTAAAATCCCATTTATGGCTAGAAACCCTATTTGAGAAGCCTGCTGGGTCAATTTAGAAGTAGGCATACTTTATGGGAAAAAATGGGAAAATTATTTATTGCAAATCATAGACTACACCAAAATTTTACTACTTTTGTGATTTTATTACATCAAAAGAAAGACAACTAGTGGTGAAAACATAGGTAATATACCTTGAGTGATGTATGAGCTAAGAAAGGAGAAAATAAAAATATAGTACAGAGAATTTGGAGCATTTATTAATGTGTACTGATTATACTGTATTAAGTTGGCACATAGAAAACTTCACTTTTGTAAGACAGTTTGTTTGACTTTCTGTTCTTCTTTAATGGTTTTCATCTTGAATTCTAATTGCCATTATGACAAACAGGGACATTAGTACCTTTGTTATTAGTATTTTTAATTGTCATAATTTGTACATTTTATGGGGTACAATGTAATATTACATTTCATGTATACAATGTGTAATAATCATATCAATGTAATTAGGATATCCATCCATGTTTGTCATTTCTTTGTATTGGGAACTTTCCAAATCTTCTAGCTATTTGAAAATGTAAAATAAAATATTGTTAACTATAGTTACCCTACAGTGCTATAGAACATTAAAACTTATTCCTCCAATTAACTGTATTTTTGTATCCAGTAACCATCTTCACCTTATCTCAATTTCCCCTCTTCCCTTCTCAGTGTCTATTAACCACTATTCTACTCTCTACTTCCATGAGATCAACTTTTTCAGCTTCCATATATAAGTGAAAACATGTGGTATTTATATTTCTGCATTTGGCTTATTTCACATAGCATAATGTCCTCCAGACTCATTCATGGTATTGCAAATGACAGGATTTCATTTTTTAATGGTTAAATAGTAGTCTAGTGTGTGTGTGTGTGTGTGTGTGTGTGTGTGTGTGTGTGTGTGTGTGTGTGTATACATACATATATACACCACAGTTTCTTTATCCATTCATTTGTTGATGGACATTTAGGTAGATTCCTTATTTTGGTTATTGTGAATAGTGTAATAAGCATGGAAGTGCTGATATTGCTTTGATATACTGATATCCTTTCTTTTGGACATATACCCAGTAGTAGGATTGCTGGATCATGTGCTAGTTCTATTTGCAGTTTTTTGAGGAACCTCCATACTGTCTTCCATAATGTCTGTACTTTACATTCCAACCAACAGTAAATAAGAGTTCTGTTTTATCTGCATCCTCACCAGCATTTGTTATTTTTTGACTTTTTGATCATAGCCATTGTGAAAGGTGTGAAGTAATATATCAGTATGGTTATGCGTTTATTTGCATTTCCCTCCTGATTAGTGACGTTGAGACTTTTTTTCATATACTTTTTGGGCATTTGTATGTCTTCTTTTAAGTACTGTATATATATCACTTGCTCATTTTTAACCAGTTTTTTTTTTATTGTTGAGTTGTTTAAGTTCTTTGTATATTCTGGATATTAATCCCTTGCCAGATGAATGGCAAGTTTTGAAACATTGGATGTTGTCTCTTCACTTTGTTGACTGTTTCCTTTGCTGTGCAGAAGCTCTGTAGCCTGATGTAATCCCACTTGTTTCTTTGTTCCTCTGTTGCTTCTGCTTCTGAGGTCTTAGCCATAAAATCTTCATCCATACTATTATAATGTCCTGGAGTGTTTTTCCTATGTTTTCTTCTAGTACTTCCATAATTTGGGGAGTTACACTTAAATTTTAATCCATTTTGAGTTCCTTGCTATGTGTGGTGAGAGATGGGGGTCTAGTTTCACTCTTCTGCATATGGATATCTAGTTTTCCCAGCACCATTTATTGAAGAGACTTTCCTTTACCCAATGTATGTTCTTGGCACTTTGTTGAAAATCAGTTGGCTGTAGACATGTGGCTCTATTCCTGAGTTCTCTATTCTGTTCCATTGTTCGATGTGTCTGTTTTTATTCTTGATCTTTTAATTAATTCAGTTCTGATTTCAATTCCATCAACAATTAAACACCTGTACTACATAACTTTGTGCTGATCCATTGTGAAAATTTCCAGATTAGTCATACAACTCCCATTAAAGTTAATGGTATGACATGCTAATTGCCCACATGCCAGGATGAAAATTGCCCCATGGTGCTTAATAACCCTTCAAATTTCCCACTTCTTACTCTTGCTACCAAATGTTAATAATCAGATTGTGCCACCTGCTAACAGCCCGTACTTATATAAAGAATGTGAAAAGGAAATGAGCATATGGTAGGAAATTTTTTCTAGGGGATTTGAACCATGTTATATTTTGAATACATAGGTATTAATCATAAAGCTCTGAGCTTATGCTGAATTAATGTATTGAAAGTAACATTAATGTAAGATGATTCTTACATACTTCTATGCAACATGAAGTTAAATTTGATTTAACTTTTAGGCCAGATTCTGCATGATAAAGGGAAATGCTGATATTCTTACCAAAGAGAAAAAATTGGCCATGTGGCTTATCGAGATCTGTTTTGCTCATCTTCTTATAGAATTCTTGCATGTTTGTAATTTGGGGATGAAAACATTTCTCTTGAAAGCTTGGAGAAAAAAAGATATGCTGCTTTATTGTTTTTATTTTTGATTTTACTATTTGAAAATAATTTTTTTTTTTTTGAGACAGAGTCTCGCTCTGTTGCCCGGGCTAGAGTGCCGTGGCGTCAGCCCAGCTCACAGCAACCTCAAACTCCTAGGTTCAAGCAATCCTTCTGCCTCAGCCTCCCGAGTAGCTGGGACTACAGGTATGTGCCACCATGCCCTGCTAATTTTTTCTATATAGGTTTTTAGCTGTCCAAATCATTTCTTTCTATTTTTAGTAGAGTCGGGGTCTCGCTCTTGCTCAGGCTGGTCTCAAACTCCTGACCTCGAGCGATCCTCCTGCCTTGGCCTTCCAGAGTGCTAGGATTACAGGCGTGAGCCACCGCGCCCGGCTGAAAATAATTTTGATACAATGCTTGAAGAGGAAATAATTTGAAATTATTGAATAATTTGGGCATCTTTTATAAAATATAATGTTTACTATTCTCAGCTACAGCTACTATTCTCTTCCCAATTCTCTACCCTATCATGACATATCCCATATTAAGGTTACCACTGGGGACCAATTCTTCATGTTTCCATCATCAAAACCACTCTGACATATTCCCTGCTCTACAAGGTTGAACAGATGTACCCTCTGGCTCTGTCTGCAGCAAAGGATCTAGATGCTGACCTCCTGATAGCTCTCAGACTCCTCTGCTAACTAAAAGAAACCGCTAACAGATGCAAAAATAATAGCCTTTAATATATTATACTATCGATCTATCTGTAAAAACCCTATGGGTTGGTGGTTCTCAGTGGGGGCAGTTTTGCACTCCAAGGGAGATTTAGCAATGTCTGGAGACATTTTGGATATCAGAAATGAGGGGTATGCTAGTGGCATTTAGTAGTTAGCAGCCAGAGATCCTGCTAAGTATCAAAATTATAGGGACAGCTCCCTATAATAAAGCATTACCTGATGCAAGATGCCATTCATGCCAAGATTGAGAAATCCTGCTTTAGACATTAAAATCATTATTTCTAAAATTATCCCAGGGAAGATTATAGAATATGTGTATAATAGATGAGGCTAGTCTAGGTTAATAAATCACTAAATGTGCTCATACTAAGTATAGGAAATATCTTTTAGGACAGAATATTTACTTCTATTTTTACAAAGACATTTATTTGTTTTAACATTTGTTATGTTTGGGTCTTGTTTATCTGGTGCTAAGCTTTGTGAGGATAAGGGCAAGGTAAGGACAGTATCTGTTTTGATAAATATTTGTATTCTAGTGCCCAGTACAGGATCTACTATAAAGATGCCAATTTCAACTAACTCACAGCATTCCTGTGACATCTTTACTTTCTTTTTTTTTTTTTTATTTCAGCTCATCATGGGGGTACATAAGTTCAGGTCATATACATTGTCCATGTCCTGCCCATCCCCCCGAGTCAGAGTCCCAAGTGCGTCCGTTCTCATTCTCCAGACAGTGCGCCTGGCACTCATCATGTAGTCATACCTCCATCCCCTCCCCCCCCCCACCTCCCCGGGTCTGCACCTTCCAGCATGACCATTCCCCAGAGGGTGCGCAACGCACTCATCATGTAGGCATACACCCATCCCCTCCCCCCACCCCCCCATCCCAGTCTGATATCCAATTGGTATCCTTCCCCGATGTACATTTAGGTCATGATCAGGGAAACCAGTTTTCTGGTGAGTACATGTGATGCTTGTTTTTCCATTCTTTGGTTACTTCACTTAGTATAATGGGTTCCAGCTCTCTCCAGGAGAACCAAAGAGATGTCGTATCATCGTTATTTCTTATAGCTGAGTAGTACTCCATGGTATACATATACCACAGTTTACTAATCCATTTGTGGATTGATGGGCTTCTCAAGATAATTTCTTTATTTTCTTTTTAATTTACTAAATGTGAGTCCTTGTTATAATCTCCATTTGCTAATACAGTCTTAGAAGAGAGAAGTTTGAAAAGAGCATAACTGCCACCTAGGACTCTGATTCTTCTTAGAACAAAATGAATAATTTGATTTACCAATATTTGAAAAGACTATGTAAAGTTACAGTAGACAGGAGAGCAGGAATGATTTTCCTTACTGTATCCATTACTGTAAAAAGTGAATGATTTTTATTAGCCAAAATTTTTCTTGATGAATTTAAATTTATTGTTATATGAAATGGGTTATTATATTAATGGTATTTTCATTTACATGCATATCCATATGTGTTGGCCTATTATTCAACCAAATAACAATAATAACAACCTCAACAAGAAACTAGCAGGAGGGTAGAGAAGATATGTATCTGGAACACTTCATTAAAATATTAATTTGATTAAAATTTTATGTTCTCCTAATTTACTCTTAAATATTATATATATACTCTTAAATACTCATATATAATTATACCTATATATCATATATTCAGTTATATTCAATATTACATATTAGATCATACAATTCTACATAATATAGTATATGATACAGATGCCTAAAATAAACTTTTTGTATATGGGAAATTAAAAATAGAAAAATGAGGTTTATTGTAAAATATTAATAAGGAGAATACTAAGAATCCATACTATCATTTTGAAATTTTAGAAAAGGTCAATTGATAAGTTTGAATTTTAAAAAGAATATTGATTATATTCAAATGCAGGAGTAAAGAGAAGTTAAGTAAGCATGTGATGCTAGAGATAAGAATATTAAATCATGTTTTCTAAAACTCAAAAACATTCGGGGGGTGGGGGACAAGGGCAATATATATAACGTAAACTTTCTTACCCCTATAATATGCTGAAATTAAAAAAAAAGGAGAAAAAAAAACATACTATGAGAAAAATAAGATATTTTAAAATCTTATAACTTGGAAATTTGAAGGAAATTGTGATTTTTATGTTGACCCAATAAATAAGTAAAGGAATACCAAAATATATGTTATTAAATATTTTAAGAGGGAGCATTTGGTGTTGGGTTATAAAACAACATTGACAGAAGCTGAAAATTATAGAATATGAGAAAATAATATTAGACAAACAAATGCTATTCTATTATTGCATGTCCAAGCCTTCCCTTCTTTATCATCAAATTGCAGTATGTGAAAGTCATTTTTTGAAAGGATAACCTAAAACGTCACTGTTCAGCTGCAACTTACTTTTTGAAATGTTCATATCTGAGAAAAGCAGAATTCTAGAATATGGAGCCAAAGAAACTATCACTAGAATGAACAGACAACCTACATACAGAATGGAAGAAAATATTTGTATGCTATATATCTAATAAAGGAAGGGCTAATAACCAGAATCTATATAGTACTCAGGAAAATCAGCAAGAAAAAATCAAACAACCCCACTAAACATTGGGCAAAGGACATGAACAGAAACTTTTCAAAAGAAGATAGACTAATGTCCAAGAAACATGAAAAAAGCTCAACATCTCTAATCATCAGGGAAATGCAAATCAAAACCACAATGAGATGTCACCTAACTTCAGTGAGAATGGCTTTTATCTAAAAGTCCCAAAACAACAAATGTTTCTGTGGATGTGGAGAGAGAGGGACACACATACACTGCTGGTGGGACTACAAACTAGTACAACCTCTATGGAAAGTAATATGGAGATACCTCAAAGAACTAAAAGTAGAACTACCATTCGATCCAGCAATCCCACTACTGGATATCTAAGCAAAGGAAAAAAAGACATTCTATAAAAATGACATCTGCATTCAAATGTTTGTAGCAGCACAATTCACAGTTGCAAAGATGTGGAGACAATCCAAGTGCTCCTCAATACATAAGTGGATTCATAAAATGTGGTATATGTATACCATGGAGTACTACTCAGCCATTAAAAAAATGATGAACTATCTATTGTATTATCCAGGATAGAGCTGGAGCCCATTCTTCCAAGTGAAGTATCACAAGAATGGAAAAACATGTACTCACCATTAAATTGGTACTAATTGATCAACATTAATGTGCACATATGGGAAGTAACATTCATTAGGTGTCGGGCAGGTGGGAGGAAGAAGGAGGGCATGGGTAAATCCACACCTGACGGATGCAGTGAGTGCTGTCTGGGGTATGGGCACACTTGCCAGGCGATGCAAAGGCAATTTACGTAACCAAAGCATTTGTATCCCTGTAATACTCTGAAATTAAAAAAAAAAAAGTTGACATGAAGACAAGTATCACAGCATAAATAAACAGGTAAATATGGCTAATAGCCATATTCCTGTCAAATTCAGGAGATTTCACGCTGTCTTTTAAATTTTCCTGGATACAAACTAGCTTTCTAAAGGACTGAAGCCTACATTTGAGTCAATTATGGAATGGACAGAATAATCTTCCACTAGCCAACAATCAAGCCAGACTAAAAATAAGATAATATTATTCCAAGCCTCAAGTTATCTCTACCATTTTCATGTAAAGCATTAAAAAAAAAAACAGGGATAAAGATATGGCAACATAATAGGAAACCAACAGAGGAAAAAGACAAAAATCAATTTAAAAACATATCCATAGGTCATCCAAATTATGAAATTATCAGAAATAGGCTATGAAATAAATATAATTAACATGTTAAAGAAAATATTTTGGGGAAAGCATTGGCAACTATAAAAATACTATATTGAAAGTCTACAACTGAAAATGCAATAACAATTTTAAAATTATGAACTTAATGTATCTTAAAATCTAATCAGAAACAAGTGAAAAGGAAATGGGTGAGTTGGTAAGCAGGATAGAAGAAAATGGCACTTTTAAAGTAGTGAAAGGCAGTAACAATCAGCCAAAAATATCCTTTAAGAGTGAAGGTAAAATGTGTCACTTAGAGGAAATTATATAGTTGGTCACTGGGAAAACTTACTCAAGAATATACTACTTTACGTTCTTTGGGTAGAAAAATAATAACTATAAGTAAAAGTTCTGGTATGCAGAAAGGAAAGATAAATAGAGGACTGCCTTAATATGTGAGTAATTAGTTTTATAAAAGAACAATAATAGCACAAACATTTTTATCTATCTCTCTGTCTCCATCTATCATCTATCTATCTAAATACATAACAACAGTAGTGCATAAGGTAGGAAGGCATAAATATAAGTAACATATTTCAAGATCAATGATATGTGAAGTAAATTATATAATAATTTCTTTACATTAGACAACAGGAACACAGATTGCCCTTTCTAGAGTAATCAATAAATGATAATGAAAGAATGTATAATTAATGAGCTAATAGAGTGCAAAATATATAAACAAAAAGTCAAAGGAGGAGAAAAAATTAACAAACAAGAGAAAAACAAGTAAAAAGTAAATGCAAAATAGCATATCTAATCTCAAATGTCAGTAATTATTAATACATTAGAAGTAAGCAGATTAGGTGGACTACTAGCATGATTTAATGACAAGCTCTGGAAATCTCACCAAAGGCAATGATAAAATTGACAAAAATAATCATTTAGGACTCTAGAAAGTTTATTTTTAATAAACTATAATTAAACAAAATGAAAGAAACAAAACTAGCATGGGTTTCCGGTATTCAATTTAAAGAAGGTATGGTGTTACATTTGTGATGTAGCAATTTGTTCACCAAATTTAACTACACTAAATAGAAACCTCTGGTTCTATGTATAAGATTACCTCTTAGGTCATCTATTAAGCTTGTTGCATTGAGCTCAGGAGAGGAAATTCAAACCCACATCTGTAGCCTCATGTTGGTAACTCTAGGTAGGGTATAGTACATCTTTCTTACATCCAGCTGAGTTCTCAGGGAAACCTAATGATGCCTCCTACTGGTCTGAAAGCCAAATAGATAATTGACTATAAAGCAAATTGCTTCTAAGATGCAGAATGAAGGAAAGCTAACATTTTTGAAAGCTAGCCTGGACAATGGAGGCTTCTTTTGAACTGAAACAATTCTTACAGACGGGTAAGATCTCTTGAAGAAAATAGTAGGCTGGGCTTGTTAGGGCCCTATGTATTGAAAGGAGATATCTAAAATGCAGGTAATAGTGTAATTATGTTCACAGAATTTTGACTTTTATGTTTTTCTAAGTTTTCTTACCCATTTGCATTTTTTAAATATAAGACAGCCTAAAGAACACATTTTGCTTCATTAAAAGGTAATAAAACCTAGAAAAGCAAATGAAATGATGTTAATAGCCAGAAGCTAGGAATTTTAATTCAGGCCTAAATGCATTTTAGAATAAAATATTTTGTTTTAGTAAAAAGAAACACACATTTTTTGAGAGACAAAGAAGTACTTCTGCATACATTTTTGCATAAAAAATTTGCTCCCACAATAGTAGTGATTTGGTCAAGCAGGTGTTGTGATAAACTTGGGGTCCTGCAGCAATTACTGTGTAGTCAGCTGATGGAGAAAGAATGACAAACAAAGAGTCAGGAGGAGAAAATGCTTCAAGGTCATGTGAGACTTACTGTGAATATGGATGAGTGCAAAATGGGTAGCCACAGTAGCAGGACTGTCGAGTGGTAGCTAAGAGAATGAAAGCTGGCCTTCCACTTAATTCTGAGCCTGGGAGATACCTAAAATTACATGCTCTGTGTTCACTAATTTCTTCATTTTTACCATAAGAATTAATATGTATTTTTAAAAACTGTGTATATAGAAAAAATATATATGCATGTTTTTTAAACAATAGCTAACATTTGTTGAATCATGAAAAGTTTCAGGCACTGTTCAAAGAACTTTATTTCTCATAGCAACGCCATAAAGTGGTGAAGTTCTTTATCCCTATTGTAAATATAAAGAAATTGAGTCAAAATGAGATAAGTGCTTGACTAATATTTCACATTTGTAAATTGTAAGAACTGGAATTAGACAATAAGATATCTGAAAGCAGAATGGATGCTTTAAAAACTAAGGACTCTTCTAGCAATCTTTTTTTTAAAGGGGTACAAGTGTTTTTATTACATGGATATCTTATGTAATGCTTAAGTCAGGGCTTTTGGTGCACCCATCATGAGAATAGTGTTCATTGTACCCAATAGGTTAAGTTTTTATCCCACACTCACCCTCGTGCCCTCATTTCTTTTTGATTTCTCATGTCCTTTATATCATTTTATGCCCATGTGTACACATCACCAATATTAGCTTCCACTTGTTAGTGAGAACTTACAGTATTTGCTTTTCCATTCCTGAGATACTTCACGTAGGACAATGGTCTCTGGTTCCCTCCATGTTGCTGCAAGAGACATTATTTCATTCATTTTTATGGCTGAGTATTACTCCATGTGTACGTGTGTGTGTATCACACACATATATATATACACATTTATACATACATATATAGCACATTTTCTTTATTCACTCATGAATTGCCAAACTTTATACCACAGCATGAGAAGAGTAAGGCCCCTACCCTCCAAATTCTAATAGCATGTTCTTCAGTTTACCTAAACCCTAATTTCTTCACATGCTTGAGGCTTGTGCTATCAAACTTCTCAAAGATTTTCCAGCTCCTTTCTACCAAGTCCCAGATTCAATGCCACACATTTTAGTTTGGTTTGTTTACTTGTTGGTTGGTTTGTTTTTTAAATAGAAGCATTCCACTTCTGGGTATTGAATTTTGTTCTGTATATTATTACTGTATAATAAATTACCCGCAAATTAACAAATTTAAATAACATTTTTTAAAATATAATGTTGTTAGTTAAAAATTTGGAAATGGTCAGTTGGGAAGTTCTTACTTGCAGTTAGCATGTGGTTCAAGTCAGGTGTTGGCTAGGACCCTTGTTAACAGAAGGATAAATGAACTTGACAGCCACAGTGGCTCTCACATGATTAGCAGTTGATACCAGTAGCCTGCTGGGTGTTCACCTAGGTGATCTTCTAGAGCACCTATGTATGACCTCCCTAGCATGATTGCCTTAGGAGAGTTTGTGTTTCTTACATGTCAGATCACTTTCTGCAGAGATCAAAAAGCCCAAAGAACTATGTGGAATTTGCATGATCTTTTCTGTCCTACTTTCAGAAGTTAAGGAAATGGCTTCTCTCTTAGTTAAAGTTCTCCCAGATTCAAAGGGAAGGGTATAGATACGACTTCTCAATAGGAGGAGTCCCAAAGAATGTGCAGTCTTATTTTAAAACTATCATAAGATAAACAAAATTGTAATGCAATCAGACTTCCTAAATATATTTTCTCTGATAACAGCTTCACTTTTGATACTTTTGAGATTTTCTGTATTCACGTCCAATACAGCAATGGTGCTGCATTATTCTTTAGTGTTTCATTGATTTATATATTTTTATTTATTAAATGGTAATTACAGGTTGTCTGGCAATTTGTTTTTTTCTCTTTTCATTCTTATACTGTTCCCAACAAAATCAAAAACAGGAAGCATTTTTTATTATGTCTGGACAATTACAGATTATTTTTCATCAACGTTTGACATAAATCCTCTTCTTTGACACCTTAATTTGTTTGTGACTATGAGGAATTATTATGACTTCATTCCTTGGGATGTATGTTCTTTAACTGTTTTTGTTTGTCCACTTGCTTGTTTTTTTATAATCTATGCTTTATTCCCATGTTGGCTTATTTACAAAAGTTACTCAGCATTGACTAATGCAAGCTGTTTCCTTGGCTTAGTCATGTGTAGGTGGAGTGGGTACAGGAATAGGGCGCTAGTATTAGCTGCTTAACGTTTTCAACAATGTATATTTTCTTTTATCTTGGTTAATGTACTTTTTCAGTATTCTTGTTCAGTATGTGAGTGTGGAAAAGTCAGTTTGTAATAAGTAAGCTTTAGTTGTGTTATTGCTATTTCACTTGAAATTATATTTTATATTGCTCTATTGTATTAAGGACAACTTCAAGTCAATCTCCTTCCTCTTAAAACTCTTTCATTAAATGTGGATGTGAATATTTCAGTCAACTAGCTCTGGTATCAGGATTCATGTGTTCTGGGATAAATTGTCTGTACTGGTGGAGCTTACCCCATGGTGCTCTTTTAAAAAGATACATACAACTATTCTAATCTACAATTAATTATTTCTCCCTCAATGAACTTTCCTCCCTTATGTTACTAGTGTCATCTGATACAACTTAGATAATTACCCAGCCAATACTCCTGTGAACTTGCAGGGAGAAAATAAAGCAATTTTTGAAAATGTCATTAATTCTAATGGGTCACTTGGGTCAAAGTCAGAAAATTACTGCTTTAGGTTGGACCAAACAGTGCCCTTGAGATCTAAAACAGTTAATGCAATTCCCTTACTTAAAATTTAATTAACACTGGGATTTAGCACACTTGAGAATCTTTGTGGCGAATTTCCAGTTGGCAATAAATACTCTTGGTCTCACTCCTACTTAAGCAAATCACACAAGGGTGATATATTTAGAAGCTGACTGGCTATTTCCTTTGTTTCTAACTAAGTGAGTTTTGACCCTGTGTAACCAGTGTCGGAGTGCACATTAGAGAACAAAAATTTGGCAGAGGCATACAGCAATGATGCAGATAAATTTTAAACTTAAAGTAGGCCAAGGGCAATATCCTCTTGTGCTCACATGTCACTATCTTTTTCCAGTCACGCTTCCGAAAAATGGTTAGCAGTCAACATTTATTTAGAAACAAAAGCACAGTATGTGAATGATCCACATGTTGTTGAAACTAAATTCTCCCCTCATCTGGTACTCATAACACTTTAGTTCTATCTCTTATGACTGTGATAACTTTACAACATATATTTCATCTTCTGTTTCCTTGTGCAGACTTTGTTTTAAAATACTTTAATAAAGTAGACTTGTTATGATATCAGATTCTCTAAAAAATATATAACTGATGTTATATAAATGAATCTGTAGAAGATAGAAAATTCCCCCAATAATTTTGTAAAGTCAAAATTCATTGATTATCCAACAGTGATAATTGTGCTACAAAGAAAGGAGAGTTAAACTTCCTAATAAATACATACATGAAAATCCTACATAAGATGTTAGCTGTTAAAAAACAAGAGTTTATCTAAATAATTTATGACTGAGTTTGGTTAATTTCAACAACGTAACACTAACCAAATCTATCAATGTGAACAGTTATATCATAAATAACAGAATGTAAGATATTATTACAATTATAGATACTGAAAATTAGATTCATAAAGTTTTGTAGTCATTACCAACAAAACTCTGAAATTGTTTAATCAAAAAATACCAAATATTATACTAGATGTTGACATTAGAAAACTATTTTCAATTAAAATCAAGAATAGATGAAGTGCCTAAAAAAATTATAAATATTTAATCATTTTTTTCTTATTGCAATGACTAGAAACTTTCACATCATTAGCATGTCACAAAGGTGAAAATTAGCATCACTTTTATATTCCTAACCATGATCGTATAGACCTTGTGCTTTACCGGTAAATTAATGATGTGGCTTGTAGTAAAATGAAGAATTCAATATCATGTTAAGGAACTATCCTGTTATCCATAGTGAGATATTACCAGTAACTGGCACTGATTTCTATCAAATGTCTTTACTATATAATATATCAGCACGTTTTAAACTAGTTCTGGTAACTACTTATTATGTTTAAAAAATAATTTACTGATTAATTATTATTTTGCAATAGAAGGATAGTTCCTTTCAATTATGCTGAAATATTATTTAATCTATTTTGGATTTGATTTGATAGAATATGTAAAACACTTTTACTTCAAGTTTAGAACTGTGATTGGTTTAAATTAGTATTGTATTATCCAAAATTTTCTGACCACAACAATAAACCTATGAAACACTACACTTAAAATGCATTTGCTTATGTAATGATTGTGGAAAATTCTTGAGCATTCATTTGTGAGTTTGTGATATCTGGAATAAGGAATCATATAGTTTTCTGATTCAGCAGGGAGAGAAAAGTCAAGAAGACTCTGAAAGGACATGCATAAGGACTCCATAAACAAGTAGTCTTCTTTACAATGTTGTAAGCAATACACTTTAATCTTAAGACAGCAGTAGCAAGTTGGTTTGACATTTGCAGAGAGCAGAAAGTGTCTCCCTCAAAAGGGCTTAAAAACATTGTATCAGAAATGAATTAGTCTGTTATTTTAATCTTTCTTTATTCTTGTTTGAGTTGACTTTTTTCCCCCAAGGTTTGCCCTTTCAATTTACCAAGTATATTGATGGCATAAAGTGCAATGTACTGGTTTATTGAGAGTATTTCCATTAACATAAAGAAATGGTCATTCTTAATTCAAATGGCTAAATCAGGTTGGCAGCCATGTCACTGTAGTTTGTGCATAAGAACATTTTTCTAGATGAGGATAGTCAATCCTTTTATTAGCATGAAAGCTACAAAAGAAGGAAAAAAATATGTGACAGATATCTCCTTAAATGCAAAGCAAAAGTTCAAATTCTACACAATGCAAAATGGAGAAGTGATATGAGATGTGAAGAAGCAGATGATGCTTTTTTTATACTGGAGCAAAAAGGGAACTTGCTGACAAAGGACCGGGGTCATGTTTGCAACTCTGCGATATATTGTTTAGTTGCCCAGATTTACTTAGTAGAATGTCACTAATCAGCTTATTGAGAGAAAAACAATACCTGGAAAAAATATGCCATTGAAATAACATAAGGCAGTTTTATTTCAGACAATAAAATATATATTAATAAACAATGATTCAATATATGTATAATTTATAATGTATAATAATAATTTTAATGAAATTTTAGTCATCTTATCTTCACTTAGCCATAACCCAAAAAAGTATAACACGTAATTCGCAATTATTAAAAACTAAAAAATTTGATAACCCTTTGTCTTAAATTTAACTCTAGAAGTACATTTTGGTATTATGGAATATCCTTGTTTTTGAAATTTAATTTCTTCTACTTTGAGCAAAGTATGTTTGTTACTATAAATTAAAAGCCACTTTAGGACAACTTTATATTATTTTTTTATAAAATTATCTATAATAAAACTTCCTATTTAAGAAAAAAATTAAAAAAATTAAAATATAGTGCTATCTATATTCATTGTAAATGTAAGATACTGTTTACCTTTTCAACTATGTTCTTCATGGATTATAGTTTGTCTCATAAAAATCTCCAAATAAATAACAAGTTGTGGTTAATGAGCTATGTCTAACCTCTTTTAATCTTTCATATTTCTATCATTTGCTTTTTATTAATAATTAATAATTATAATTTATAACTAATTTAATTATTAAAGTGTTAATATATCTGAATTTCTAATAAAGAAAAATCTTAAAGGCAGTCTGGGCTGTATTAGATTAGCAAAGTACTGAAATATTTGCTTCTAGGCAGGGCAGGGTGGCTCATGCCTATAATCCTAGAACTCTGGGAGGCCGAGGCGGGAGGATCACTTGAGGTCAGGAGTTTGAGACCAGCCTGAGCAAGAGCGAGGTCTCATCTCTACAAAAAATAGAAAACTCAGCTGGACATGATGGCGTGTGCCTGTAGTCCCAGCTACTAGGGAGGCTGAGACAGGAAGATCACTTGAGCCCAGGAGTTGGAATTCGCTGTGAGCTAAGCTGATGCCACAGCACTCTAGCCCAGGTGACAGAGCAAGACTTTGTCTCAAAATAAATATTTACTTCTAGATAAATCATCTTTAGAAATTTTAGCAATATATATGTACATGTTTTTTTTTTTTAGCTAACATTTACAACCATATCTTTCTTTCTGAAGTTAGTATTGTCTTTCATTTTATAGAAACATAGAATCTTAATCATAGTCATTAGAAAATTTGGAGATAAGTGTCTTTATCCAAAAAGTAGGTAAAACCAGAATGCCATGAGAACATTGTCTTTTATCCTAGTAAACTGTCCTTGCAGTTATAGTGAATTCTGGGCAACACAGGGGTGTGAAAGTCCAGTTCACCACCCCAACAAGGGTACTCTGAAAGGCCTTCCTAGCTTCATATTACCATATGGAGTTGGCTGAGACATTTGCTGTGACTACGTTGCAGACAAATTCCCCCGTCCTCCTAATACTGCTTCTTTCCCTTTGTTCACTGGTATAAGTCCTGTGAGCACTTTCTAATGAACATCCTACTGGCAAACCTCCATCTCTGAGTTTACTTTCCAGGTAAACCAACCTCTCTGAGTCTGTACCAGGAGAAGCCAGTGAAAGCAGATGCTAAAATGAGATTTTGAAGTCGAGGTTGATCACCTGTTGGCTGAGTGACAATAAAGAATATCTTGTTAGCAGTAAGCAGTGCATGGATAAACTCTGGCCCAAGGTCAGAATATAACTTAAAATTTCATCTGGTGGTGAACTCAGTGGTATACCAGTAGGGAAAAAAATGCAACTAGCAGGTAAAAGGTATGAGACATTTAAGAAATATAAGAAAAATAGTAACTATAAAGGTAATGGAATAGGATAGCTTTAGGGGTAGGCAATACTCTCTGGATAAATATAATGAAAAACTGGGGGTGATAATTCACCAATTAAAAGCTAAATACAAACAGATAGTACCTCCTTTACAGTATATAAAAAGCCTCCCATATCCAGCAGTGAATGGGCAAAGAAAGCTGAGTATCGTGTCTAGAATTTTTATCATGAAAGTAACAGAACTAAGAAGAAAGTGAAATTCTTGACCTAGGTAGGACTGCTATGCTAATATCAGTGCCCTGATTAGTAAAGAATGGGGCACTTCCCTATGGGTTGAGGTTGATGAACTTGAGAACCTTAAATCTTCATATCTCCTCTAGACACACTGAGTCTTCAAAAGTGGTCCATGCTTCCTTGCTTAGGGGTAGTTTCTCCCCTTGCTTGGAGGTGATGCAGACATCCCTTCCCTTCCAGATCAATAATTAAGAACTATAACTTGAAGGAACTGCAAGCACTAGTAACATATATGTGTGACTGGATCTTGAATATGCTCTATCAAGAGAGGATGGTAGATAACACCGTGTAAGGAAGGCTTTATTGAGATGACAACACTCTCCTGGAACAGAAGATTTAATACTTTGGCAAAGACTCCAAAAGATGATTCCTAAATGCTACTAAGATAGTCCAAGAATCTTGGGAAAAGTAATGGCCCACATTACATAAGGCAGTAACTGCCCCAGGCACTAGTGCAAGAATGGAGCAAAAGAGGCCATAATATGTTGTTTATGTTGTTCTGCAAGAGGGTCCTGAAGTCATTATATTTACCAAAGTAATAAAAAATGCACAGCTGAGAGGAGCTTCAGCATCATGCAAAGCTCAGTGATGTCTATTTTCTTGTAGGCCAGAACTAATGGTAGCAGATGCTTGTACATAAATATCCTCATTGAATTCAGAGGTGAAATATAGGACTCTGGCATAATAGAGGCCTAGTGATACATAGTCATCAAAAATATGGTAAATGTAATTACTGTAATGAGAGGCAAGGTCACAGTGATAGCCAGGGGAGCCTGGCATATGAGTTATGAAGATAGCTAATAGAAGTTGGCTTCTCTATGGTAACAGCAGACACCAAATCAAATAAACCAAGCAGTCTGAGTGAAGTCCTTTGCCTGTTTTCTATACCCTGAATCCATTGACTAAAGAAAGCTAGAACAGAGCTGCCTATTCCAAGACTATTCCCTTCTCAGGCAAATCCCATATTCAGCGAAGTATTCAAGAAGTAGCATGAAGACTTCATCCATACACTACAATCCAGAACATCTCTGCAAAGCCATCCAACTTTCAGAATTTCCTGTATTTTCTCGTGCATACATTGCTTACTGTTCAACCTACCTCTCTGCCCAATCTCACTCCCTTCCATTCCTACACAGGTGATGTCGAGAGCATTTCCCAATAGCCATCTGAATGCAAATCCACAAATCAGAGCCCTGTTTCCAGGAATAATCTTGCAATAATATTCAAGAAAACAACCCCCTTTTTCCAGCTAAAATTATGAGAACCAGAAACTCTATTTTAGATATATATTTATATATGTATGATGAAGAGTTGTTTTAGAAAAGAATAAAATATATATTATTGCCCTGAACTCCTCTCTTCTTTCAATGATTCTTGATTCTCACCTAGCTCTTGTGCTTATGCATGTCACCAATTTATGTTCCATGGCAACTGCTAATTTATAATTTCTTTTGAATTAAAATGCCAGACTACAGTAGATTTGACCCCCTTTTTGCTTGCTAGTGACTATATCACGTGTTTGGTCTAAGTAATAAGTGATAAAACGGATAGGTGTCTTTTAACAACAAACGATTTTCAGAAACTAAAATGGTCCCCAAAGAAACGTGAAGTCTTCAGGGACAGTATCTGTGGATCCCAGGGCTAACCTCTGATTTTACTTCCGTGACTCAGGTCCAGAAGCCACATGTTGTACCCTGCAGCTATGACCAAATGGAGAGATGCCTGGCAAGATGCTGATAGTCTTCTGAGCTTATTCCTTCTTCTGTGGACTACGTAGGTTGAAATTTCCTTAAATTGATTGAGAATATATATTTACTACTGATAACTTCACTACTGTGAACACACAGAACTAGTCTCCCTCAATACTACATCTTTTGACACTTTATCATGTGTAGAGTTTTCATAGGCTTAATTTTTTTTAATACAGGCTTTTTATTTTTACATACATTATGATTTCATTTTAAAATTATCCATAAAAGAAAAATTGATAAAGGGATAGGTTGGATTACTAATATATTATGGAAGAAATTATTTCTATGTATTAATTTTCATATTGTAAATATCAAAACTTGTAAAGAAATTCCCACTGAGTTTAATTATAGTAGCATTAAGAACTATTAAATGATATTAACAATTTTATATATTCTCTTGGGCTCTTAATTTTACTTCCTGAAAAATGTAATTGTTATTGTTCCTTTGTTTCTCATAGTGTTTTTTTCTGAATTGAGCAATAATCCGTTTGCATTATATGATGATTTTTAATTAGGCCCTCTCCACCAATTTTAAGACTTTTTTTGGTACAAGAACCATCAAGGGAGTATTTTGGCTTAGGTATAAATGAACTCTCCCTTACATTTTAATAGAAAACCATTTTTTTGATTTATTATGATTCTCTTCTGTTCCCTGCCACATCTAATCATAAAGAAAGATTGAAATAAAAAAGGTATATATAAAATACTCTATGAACAAATTGTACAGCCATTCTGAGTCTAAGGTGTATTCTGACTTCTGACCTTTCCCAACCCACTGTTACTATTTCCTATAGCAAAAAACTAACTTACTGACCTAAACTGACAAAAACTCTGTTTGATGGACTGAACATGATACCTGACTTTGTAATTCAGGGTATAGGATGAGGTATTTTGGGTTCAAAACCAGGCTCTCTCAGTTAGTAGCTATGCCTCTTTGGGCACGTTACTTAAATACTCATGTTTAAAAACACGTATTTCATGTTTTTTACTTGTTAATAATAGGATGTGTTACTACCTAAAGAAGTAACATGTGAAGAATGCCTAGCAAAGCTGGCACATGATGGGATCCCAAAAAATGATAGCAAAAATAAAGTCCCCAAGTTTTATCCTAAAGAAAGACTTCTCTTTTATAGAAGTGTGGAATTACAAAAGAGGGAGGTGTTTCAGAGACCAAGAAGCAGCTTATACATTTCTGTAATGAGGAACATAAAATATACTATTGAGTATTTTTCCTCCTTGTTATCTTTCATGGGCCTTATTTTTTACTTTTACTTAAATATTGCACGTAGATTAATCATTTTCCATGTTTATGTATTTTCTCCCCAATAAGATTCTATGTAGACTTTAAAACCAGACAATTCAAGTTTGTATTCCCTACTCTACCAATTATTAGCTGTGTATGACCTTGGCAAGTTACTTAAACATCTTGTGCCTTACTTTCTTAATTTGAAACTTTGAAAAAATGATAAAACCTCCTCCATAGATTATGCATATTATATGAATCTGTAGATGTAAAGTATTTAGGATATTTGGTATCACTGTTACTCTTAATATCATAACTTTGAAAAGGATACAGGTTCTAGTATAAAACAGATATCATATTTCATAAATACTTGCCAATATGAGAAAAATAAATAATAAACATTAACTGACAGGCATCTATATGAAAATATGAGTGCTATATCCTATGCAGGATCCAAAAGTGATGCGTAGACTTCATGATAGGATGAGAGTAGAAAGAAGTATATATACTGTTGTAATTTATGCAGCCACGTTATAGTGGGTCAAACAAATTATGATAAAAATTGGTTTTAGTATCTTCCTTTGTTCTAGCCACCACAATCAATTTAGGACTTAATTTTATCTTAGCTATTTTCTCTGAATGTATTTTCAGAGGCTTATTTGTTTTACAGCAAACAAACAAAAAAAGTCTTTTCATGGTGCTTGATTAAAAGCCTGGAAGTTACCTAATTATCTTTTATCAAGATATTCTGGAATAAATGCCATTCCTCTCCTTAATTATCCATGAGAAATGATGATTAAGTGCTGTGCTTTTCTCCTCTTAAATTGCATTATTTATTTTTACAATTTCCTTATGTAACTGCATTTAGCCACAATGAGTTATCCTGGCCTCATATTATCACTATAATAACTCCGTAGCACTATTCATTGTGGATTAATGTTGAACTGATCATTTTCCAGATCAGCAGGTTTCATGGCACACCAATATCAACAGTATTGCACACAAAGTATAATAAGATAATAATGCAAAAAGAAAGTATATAAATTATTTATTCTCTTCGTTTCTAATCTAATGTGCCTTCTCCAGTAGGAAAAAGAGGACAATGTTATAGCCAGTCATATATATGATGAAACTTATAGTCCATGATCATTACTAACATTCATTTAAAATGTGTGGCAAAATTCAGTAATGCCCATGAGTGTGCTTTTCTCATGTGACTATAATTCATCCTATGTGTGATGATAATAAAATAAGAGCTGAGAACAGCTTTTTCTAACTCCTGTTTATGTTTTAAAAATACAATTTTTAATTAATTTCCAAAACCTAATGTTTTTAAGCAAAATTATCTCACTAATTATTTCTAGGTGGAAAATGTAAGAGTTTTATTCAGAGTTCACCTCTCTCCCTCTATCCAAACCATCAAACTCATATAGCATGAAGACATTTTAGAGAAGCTATCCAAGGGTTTCTGCAGGAGATTGCCAAAAAGTATACCATCCCTAAAGATAAATCAACTGTGGCTAGTTTTGTAGGCATAATTCTGTGTGTTCTGGAGAAACCTGAACACATATTTGAAATGAAAAGAAAGAAACTTCCTGAATTCCAACAGACATCAAGCTTCATCTTTTACTTGCCATTTAAAAAAAAATTATTTCTATGTATTGGCTAAAAGCTTTACAGTGTAAAACCCTACTGTAAGATACATTATATTTTGCCTCACGAGATCATTAAAATGCAATTCTAAGATAGGTTTTTAATTTAATAAATTAAAAATGCAAAGACTAACCTGCCTTAGAAGGAAAAATATGCACTTGGATGGTTGACATTCTCAGAAAAATCTAACGAAAGGCTTTAAATACCATTTAGCAAATGGGCACATCTGTATTTTATGAAGTGAACTTACATATGCTTCGAGACACATTATGAATATTTTATAGTGGCAGGTAGAGTAGGAAGGGATAGTACATTAATCAAGAGTATATTATTGTCTAAATGCCTTTAGGACAGGCTGCATAACATAGTACATATTATATGTTCTAAGCTGTTTCAACAGTAATAGCATACTTCTGCCACTGAATTCTTCAATGCATAATAAATGCTATAAACATACTCAGAATGAAAATTATCTGTAGGCTGTCCTGTCTGCCTGTTCCAATGGAACATTTTTTAAAATTTTACTTACTTTTTATATTTTATGAGCAGAGAGCTCTGCGATATGAGTGACTTACCACCCATTCATGTATGACAATCTTAACATCAGAGTAATAAATACATCCACTTTGAATGTTGATTTTATAATGAGATTATTTCAACATTGCTTTGATAAGGTATCTTGTTCTCATTAGACCAAAGTCTCATTTTTTAAACAATTATGCTGTAAATTGGCCCCTTTTTTTAAATAAGGAAAGAATATTAGAGAAGCTCTGTGGATCTGCTCTAACAACAATATACAGTATCACTGCTAGAATGAGAGCTTGGAAAGTGATCTTCAATGATTAAACAGTAAATCTTTCTTCAGATTGTAATTCCACATATTACGTTTTTAGGGTTAAGGCAATTTTTATTTAAAACTAGTCATTGGTCTCAGAAGAGACATTCAAGCATCATCTCTCAGAGCATTTATTCATGTTATAAGACATGTGAAAAAAAAATCACCAAGATTGAGATTTGGAGAGAAAAGAAATCAATTTTCTCATAACTGTATAACTTTTCTGCTTTTTCCTCATTGCATTACCATGGTTTTTAAATAGAAACTTAAGTAGACATTTATTCTGTTATTACTAGTATGACATAATAAGAAGTGTTAAACTTTATTTGGTTTGGCACCTACATTTAAGAGTAAAAACACTCCAGTAACCTGAGATAATACTGTTCTTGCTTCTTTTTCAAAAATAACTGTGTGATCTATGTTTTATCTTTCTTTCTGTTGCCCACTGTTGAATAAAGATGCAACTAGAGATCAAAGATTATAGGCGGACCACAAACTGAGTCTAAGAAAGGAAGCTGACTTGGTGTTCTGGGTGAAAATATAATGTGTCTTTCAAGAGAATTTCAGGTTCAATAAGCCAGTATGAACTGTTGCTCTCTCAGGATAATGCATTATTATTCTGTATAGTGTTTACCAGACAATCAGAAACAGAAAATGTTTCTGATAATAGTTATTACAAACACAAAGATGCTGTAGACTGAAAGAAAATGAGAGGCAAGAAAAGAGATTCAAGGTTGGAGTTTGAATTAAAACAGTACTTATAGCTACCTAGGGCACTAGAATTCAAATGTCAGTATTATTTAATCTGGTGAGGTCCAACAATCTAAATTATTGGCTTTTGGTTACACATTTTACTAAGGTTTTCTGGCATATATTAACCAAGCTATTATACAATTTGCTTTTAACCAATTGAATAAATTAATAAATTTCATTTATCATATTTATTCTATTTTTTCACAGACTATCATTGAAAGAATTTTGAATATACTGAGAACCCAGAGGGAAAAATCATTTCATGGTTATCTTGATCGCTTGGGTCTGCAAAACTGGAGTCTCTCTCAAAAATTACTATGAATCCATTTCTTCTACATCTTATATGGGGCTTTGTCAATGGGTGATTATGAAGGCTTCTAAAAGTTAGTTACATTTTTTAATTTTCATTTACACCAATCCATTCTCTACACAGAAAGCAGAGTGAGCTGTAAGATAGGCAACTCTAATCATGACGTGCATCTGCATAAATCACGTCAATGGGCTTCCAGCTGCAATTTAAATATCATTCTTCTCTGACCAGTTTATCTAAAATTGATTCTTTCTTATTAATAGCTAGGGTGAAATTCTACTTATTTATAGAACTTACCATAATGTATAATAATATATATGATTATATACATATAAAAATATATACTTGTACATGTTATCAGAATTTCATGCCACTGTATTTTAAAAGACTGAATGATTCTTAAAGTTTCATGCCTTAGGTTTAAGTCTGTTATCCATCGTGAATTGATTTTTGTAAGAGGTGAGAGGTGGGGATCCAGTTTTAATCTTCTACATGTAGTTATCCAGTACCCCCATAATATCCTAAAATAAAAAAAAGGATTGAATGACTTGAAGTTGGATTAATCAGGGAAAATTTTGATTTTTATATTTTTGCAGATTTTTTCCTTCCATTTTTCATTCCCTTTGTCTCTTTGCCTTCCCTTTCTATGTTCCCCTTTCCTCTATTCTATGCCTTCTCTCTCCCTCTCCCTGCTTTTTTCCTGCTCTTTCTTCATCTCTTTCTCCTCTCCCTCCTCCTCCTCTTTTGTCTTCTTGTTCTTCCTATTCTTTGCATTCTTTTTGTTCTTGTTTCATTCTCCTCCTCCTTCTCCTACTCCCCTCTTGGTTCCTCTCCCCCTCTGTTCTCTCTCTCCCTCTTTCTCTCTCTCTCCTACCCCCCTTCCCTCTCTCTCTTCCTCTCTTCCTGTCTCTTCCTCGAATTCTTCCATTTTCCTTCTAATTCTGTCATTTTCCTTCTAATTCTATGTGCTGTCGATTTTACAGAAGAATTAGACTAATAATTTTACTCTATTTATCTGGGTGAAATGTTGATCCCCTAGATTTATTCTCATACAGCATAACACTGTATTTAGCCATATGAGCTATAGGTACTTCAAAAGATACTTTTCCTCCAGCCAGGTATAGTAGTCTGTATTATTAATAAAAAAGAGGCATATGAAGAAAAGATAATGATAGATGTTGTTTCTTTTTTCCAAGGCCCTTAAGTAATGTAAGATACCAGAGAAATTTTGGAGATTATTATGATAGAAACTCTAGTCAATCATGCTTAAAAGTATTAGTTAGCCAAAGCTTAAGCTGTAAATCACTATATCTATGTTTTTGTCATTATAGAGTTAACAAGAATATATAATATCAGAAGATAATGTCTTGTCACTTTGATAAGGTGCTCAAAAAAATGATAATTTTATCCTTAAGGTTGTATCTAATTCTGCAATTAGCATAATTTGATGTTCAAAGTAAAATTATAATAATTATTAATAGAACAAACAAATTAAGAACTGCTGACTATACCAGGACCCCCAGATAAGTTAACTTGCATCTTTAGTTTCTGTACAAAAAACAGAGAGCTTTTCACAGTCTCGTGGCTATTATTCTGTATATGTTAAAAAGCGGAGATTTAGAGTTAGACTACTTTTTTCAATATGCATGTAAACAAAAGTGGTACTTTTTAAAAATAACCTAAACTTGAACATGGGATTGGCCTGTAATGGTTCAAAAATCTCAAAAACCATATAGTTGATTGAACAACTGAAACTGTATTTCAAGCAGCAGAGGGAACTTAAATGAATGGTTTTTAATTTGCTGCATTTAAAGAGGAGGGATGTGCACCACTCTTTCTTTTTAAAATGAGAAACTGCTTTATAATAGCGTCTGTATTCTCAGGCTGGAACAACTCTAAGATTTGAAATTTCTAGTATGATAAACTCCTTAGAGTTATGACCATTTTGGAAAATCCAAAGGAGTAATTAACTGTGAAGAAAGTAATCATGTATGAATAATTTAAATGGTCTCATGTTAGCTTGAGTTTAATGATGTTCACAAATTTCAAATTGCAAATGGAGGTGTAATTGCTTTTTACTCTCTTTCCTTTTTCACATAATTATTGGGAATAAAGTATTTATATCAATATTTTGTAGTTTAGCCTATCTTTTTATAATAGATATCTGAGAATTATCTTGAATCTGATATATGTCTAGTAATAACAGTTACATGTGCTTTTTAGTTAGTCTTAAATTACAATTGACTCTCAAACAATGCAGGGGTTGGGGTACTGACTCTCATGAAGTAGAAAATCTGCATATCAATTTGACTCCCCAGAAACTTAACTACTTAGCTTATTGTTGATCAGAAGCCTTACTGATAACATGAACAGTCAATTAACATATATTTTATATATGTATTATATATTAGATTCTTACAATAAAGTAAGATAGAGAAAAAATGTTATTAAGAAAATCATAAGGAAGAGAAAATATGGTTACTATTTATTAAGCGGAAGTGGGTCATCATAAAGGTCTTCATCCTTATTGTCTTCACGTTGAGTAAGAAAGAGAAGGAGGAAGAAGAGGGGGTTGGTGTTGCTGTCTCAGGGGTGGCAGAGGAAGAAGAAAATCTCTTTGTAAGTGGACCTGCATAGTTCAAACCTGTGTTGTTCAAGGATCAACTGTACTTATAGTGGCACAATTAAATATAGTCGTATTTGTAATTTGTAGAATTGCTATTTTTATGCTTCTCCTTTCATGCCTATGAGAAAAGACTTCTATGGAGGAAGAAGACTTGAAGAATATGATAAGGGCATGGCAGCTGTATATACCAGTCAGCAGAAAACAGACTAATAATTCAAAGGCAGACGTGTGTATAGTAGAGTTTTGTATAAAAATAAATACTTTCTTCATCATTTTATACCTGAGAAAAAGATTTTAGCTATGATTATCTATTTCTATGTAACAAATTATCTCCAACTTTAGTGGCTTAAAATATTTTATGCTACTCACGATTTTACTGACCAAGGATTCAGGAAGAGTTTAGCTGGGACATCTGTCTCTGACCCACATTACCAGAATCAAAATTTTTAAAAAAATATATGAAAAAAAAGAAAGATGAGTACATGCACGATGAGTGCCTTATTTGGATGAAAAGCTGGCTATGTCTGTAGCAATACAAGAGTCATACATAGAAAGATAGTGTTGTTTGAGATTCTGGGTGATCTGGGAACATCTGATGGTATATTTGTATTTTGTCAGTCATTTTCTAGAGAAAATCTCTCACGGTGGCAAATTTAGGCTGAGAGAAAGCCAACAGAGAAGCTACTAGTGAGAAGGGAGACAAGCTTAGTTCCACAGATTAAGCTTCTCATAGCCCCTTGCTCCTTTTTGGCAGAGAGCTAGTTAGTTAGCCTTATTTATAACTGAATAACTAGCCTTCCAAGAAAATTAGCCTCTCAATTCAGGCATAACGTAAAAGTCTAAAAAGTCTGGATTTCTGACTTTCTGTAAATATCCTTACCTATACATTACAGGGAGTTGTATTTTATTTTTCCGCCTTCCTTCTAATCTTCAAATATTGCACTTTTCTTTCAATAAAGCCACAGATTACGTGACACTGATTAAACAACTAATGGGAAAACTACCACACCAAACGCAAACTGTGAGTACCCAGTCATTGGACAAATTAATTGTTGCCTTTGAATCTATGATAATGAGGGGCTTGAAGAGAGGAGGCAATAGACTTCTGCTGATGCTCATTATATTTTTATTTTTTTCTTCATTCCATCTGATGTATTTTCTTCATTCAGTCTGATCTGGACTTGCCATTAGTATTTGTGAGTATATAGTGCTTGTCTCTTCCATAGGGAAGTTTGTAACTAGTTTGCATTTTTAAGCATATAAAGAATAAAGAAATTTCTGATAACCACCTCATCCAAACCAAGTGATTATAGAAAGACTGTTTACCTGGTATTTTAGGATAATTCGGAGAATGCTTACATACCCAAAATAAAACTTTCTTTTTAAAAATAATGACCATTTTCAGTCAGTAGTTTACTTTTCTTGAACCTCCTTAAAAATCATTGCAAAAGAAAAGGGTTTCAGTGACTTCCTAATAAAATTACAGTTATCTCTACCTCCTAGTCTCATAGGCCATCAGCTGACATTTTAAAAGAGACAAAAAATTTGAAAGAAAAAAATGGTTAAACATTGCTCTTTTCCTCATGTTCCAGGGTGAGCAGGTATACGCAAATATACTGCCCAAAGGCTAAGGGAGCTGAGAGGCGGGAGAAAGAGGCTGACAAATCCATTTTCTCGGAAAGAAATATTTAATAGAGACTTATGAACAGAAGCAATATCTCAGGTGGCCACCAGACAGTGGATCCCCACACCCAGCCTCCAGAAAGTATCCTTTATATGGCAAACTTTTAGGGTAAAGACATGTGCGGCTGTTCACATCTCAGACTTGTTTGCCAAAACTCATGACCACTGGGAAGGTTAGATAAACATTTCAGTAAGAGTCTGTCTGTGCTACAGGCATTGTTTAAAGACCTTGCTGCATAACACCGTGGTGTGCAGATGTCAAACATAGGTTATTGTGGTGGTTTTGCTTCAAGATGATGTCACTCTTGCCATGCAAGAGTGTTTTCCTATACCTCACTAGTATGATACATCTGATTACACAGTCAAGATATTTTAACACAATCTTTATGTGGCATGTAAAGTCTTACTTTTGACCTTCAGATATTAAAAGAAAAATTGAAAATGGTCAATAGCATTTGCATTTCAACTTAGATTATAATGAAATTGATTTGCTTAAAGATAAGAGCTATAAAGTAATAATTAAGGGTATAGACCTTGGAGCTAGCATGCCTAGATTTGAATACCAGCTCTGCTGGTTGGTAGCTGTGCTATCTTAAAATATCAGGCAAGTTATTAATATCTCTGTGCCTCAGTTTCATCATGTTTAAAATGGAGATGATAATGAAACTTCATAAGGCTGTTGTGAGGATTAAATGAATCAATATATGAAAACTATTTTGAATACTATCTAGAATTTGGTAAGTGATAGATGAGGGTTAACTATCCTTATTAAGATCAGTGGGCCAAGCATGTCCTGCATAGTGTCAGTCATACTCTTCATCCATTAACCCTGGTCCTATTAGGGGATAATATTCAGAAGCATGATATGATTATTTTACCAGAACCTGCCTTCCTGTAATTTCCTCAGCTGGACAATGAAGCAAGGAAAGATAGTATCTCCTAAAACTGCAGTCCCCAACTCCCAGGCCACAGAACAATCCATGCTTGGTTAGGGACAGGGCCTGGCCGCAGAGCTCTGCCGCCGAGACCCTCCCCACTCATGGAAAAATTGCCTTCCATGAAACTTAGGAACTGGGGGGCTGCACAGCAGGAGATGTGCAGCAAGCAAGCCAGCGAAGCTTCATCTCTATTTACAGCTGCTCCCTGTGGCTGGCATCATCGCCTGAGTTCCCTGCCCCCATCCATGGAAAAATTGTCTTCCATGAAACTGATCCTTCATGCCAAAAATGTTGGGGAGTGCTGCCATGAATATAAAGAAAAACATCTCCATAATTAAAAAATAATGAAAAATAATATTAATTTTATTTCACAGCAAGGTTAGTTATTGATAATAAAGATGATCAAGAAATATCTCTATAATGTCTAGGGCACAATACCTTGAACTCATAGTTGTTTATTTCAGAAGCCAACTCATAACTTTCAGATATCTAAAGCATAAATAGACCTGCATTCTGAAAGAGTAGTGTAGTTTTGTTTTTCTGGTTGTTGTTTTGATATTTAGCTTATGGAAACATGAAGAATTGAATTTTTTATGGCATAAGCAAGAACTAAATGTATTTATTTATTTATACCATGTGAACTGTTTTCCTCAGGAACAGATCATATGATTGGCGGTCTTAAGAGTTGTCCTAACCTGGTCATGCCCTAGAAGGTTGGCAAGCAGTAGTGTTAAAACAGGTCTCTATGGAAGTCATGATCATGGAAACAAAGACTGCCCTGAGGAGGAGGTGCCGGCCTCATACTAAGCATTGAGATTTCTGTGGCTCAGACAGATCACTGAGCCTGCTCCAACTTTTGCCTTCTCCGCCGTCTTTATGAACATGGTGTTGGAGACTGACAGGCTTGATTTAATATCCTGGTTCTGACTCTAATTGTCTATGTCTTCTTCATAAATAGTTATTAGTTTTTATTATTAGTAATAGTGTATCAATGTTAATGTCATTATTATTACTGATATTATTATTATTGAGTAGCAACTGATCTGTTTAGAATAGGTCCCTGTTAATCTCTTAATAATTGATCCTTGACTCTACCATTTGATTTCATAGTTTATCTCTTAGACTGAATCTGATGTTTGTTCCTTCTAATATAAACATTCTAACATCTGCCTGTCTCATAATATGCTTATTTTAAAAAAATAATTAAAAAGTTAAAAAAGAAGCAAAAGTATATTTCACAGTTCATATTTTATCTTCATCATCTATTGAATAATCACCACACACCAAGTGATTATTTTCATTTGGTGGACATACATAAGAGTCTAATTTATGGTCTTGGAAATTGTAGCCAAGGAAGAACATGGCCTTCTGTATTTTAGCATCATGGACCCTAATTTTAGTTATGTACCTCTCTACAGTTAACCTTAGTTACATACATCTCATTCCACATTTTGTACATGTGCTAATTTTTTCCTGATTTTAATAAATATTACTCTATGTATAAACATGTAGTTTAGGGAAATTTGGCCTGCTAATTCCCCAAGGACAATTAGTAAAAAAAAATTAAATTGTTTATAAATATTGTAAGAAAGTTTCACCTTTCCCCAGATATTCTCCTTTTATATTGTTATTACTTTTAATTTCAATTTCTCACATTTATGTATTCTTTTTTTAATTTCAGGATATCATGGGGGTACAAACATTTTGGTTACATGTTATTTTATTTCTGAATATTAAGGGGGTACAAATGTTTTGGTTACATGGATTGCTTTTTTACTTCTTGAGTCAAAGTTATAAGTGTGCTCATTGCCCACATATAGTGTACATTGTACCCATTAGGTATGATTTCACCCATCTCATGCCCCCCACCTTTATGATTTCTGTTGAGTTTTACTTCCACCTGTGCACATGAGTGGCGATCAGTTAGTTCTAATTTAATAGTGAGTACATGCAGTGTTTGTTTTTCCATTCCTGCTATACTTCACTTAGGAGGATGGTCTCCAGTTCCATCCAGATTGTTGCAAAAGGTATTAATTCAGTTTTTATGGCTAAGTTGCACTCTATGTTGCATATATACCACATTTTATTAATCTACTCATGTACTGATGGGCACTAGGGCTGATTCCACATCTTTGCAATTGTGATCTGTGCTGCAATAAACATTCAAGTACAAGGGTCTTTTTGATAAAATCACTTTTTTTCCTTTGGGTAAATATCTAGTAGTGGGATTGCTGGATCAAATGGTAGGTCTACTTTTAGTTCTTTGAGTTATCGCCACACTATTTTCCATAGAGGTTGCACTAGTTTGCAGTCCCACCAACAGTGTATAAGTGTCCGTTTCTCTCTGCATCCATGCCAGGTTCTATTGTTTTGGGACTTTTTGATAAAAGCCATTCTCATTGGAGTTAGGTGATATCTCATTGTGGTTTTGATCTGCATTTTTCTGATGAGTAGTGACAGTGAGCATTTTTTCATATGTTTATCGGCCATTAGTAAATCTAAGACATGAAACCATATGAGTTCTAGAAGAAAATGTGGAAAAAACTCTTCTAGATATCAGCCTAGACAAAGAATTTATGAAAAAGACTCCAAGGGCAATCACAGCAATAACAAAAATACATAAATGGGACTTGATTAAATTAAAAATCTTCTGCATGGCCGAGGAAACAATCAACAGAGCAACAGAATGGGAGAAAATATTTACATGCTATACATCTGATAAAGGGCTAATAACCAGAATCTACAAAGAACTCAAGCAAATCAGCAAGGAAAACTTAAACAAATCCATTAAAAAGTGGGCAAAAGGTGTCAACAGAAGCTTTTCAAAACAAGATGTTCTCCTTTTTAATCAATAGGAATCAATTTTTCAATAATTTCTTTTCTAAGGCAACCCAACAATATTTACCAATACTTCATCCCACTTTCTAGAGTAAGTCTGACATTCAAATTAATTTCCCTTTTCAAAGTGTTGATGGCTTGTGAAATTAGACTCAGACAGATAGCATGAAAACATATATTAATCTCTCCCTCCCACTCAGACATTCCAAATGAATGGACAGCATTTCCTTCATTTAAGAGATGCTTGTGTTTTATTTCATAAGCATCAAATGTCTCCATAAAGATAGAAAAATGGGAGCCAGGAGGACTGGTATTTTTCAAGCCAGAAGAACTTAGACTAGATTCTGTGATTAAATGTAGGAATAACCCCCAAAAATCTAATTTATGAAAACTATTAAGTAAGCATAACTACTTCATTTTGAAAAAATGTCAAAGCAAAATCCAGAGTTTGGAATTATTTATTTATCTATTATAAGCATCTCTTTTCCTTATAGGAAAGAAATTTCACATAGCTTCTTATTTATTCATTTAACATCAATATGAATTGAAAAGAGACATGATAAAATGTAGGAACAAATTATATACAAAAAATGTAATCAGAGGAGAAAATAGCTCATGATAGCTGGACCTCTGTTATATTACAAGATTCTGGATTTACATTTTTCATAATTTGCATATATTCAGGAAAAAAATTAAAAGCCAATATGCAAATATGGAGCAGTGAGTTTGAGATTTGCTGATTTTCATACATACAACTAGAAATTTAAGAGGCCGATATGTAATTTTATTTGAATGAATATTTTGTACTAAACCCAAATGCCTTTAATAAAGTATCTCACAAGGTACCTGAAAGAACTTTCCTAAGTGTGCATTTCTCAAACTTATAATTTGCCCTAGTTCTAAACAATCCAGCTAAATAATTCTGTCTTTAAAACTGTAAACAATCAACCACAACTATGTCTTTTCAGAAACATTTTTACACAATCTGTCCAAGTGAAAGGAATAAAGACAACTGTGAGTGTGAATTGCTTAGTAGGAATATTCTAACTAATTAGATTCAGATGAATAATGGAAAATAAAATGACTGTTTATTAACTTAATTGCTTTGGGTTCTCTCTCGCCCTGGAGATATTTTAGAAAGAGAATACAAATAAATAAATGAATAACAATTTTTTTAAAAAGGAAATGAAAATGATGGTAAGTGAAATACTACTATATGGGATCAACTTCTGACTTATTTGCTGCCTCCTGTCCTGTTGGGTGCTGTGTCTTGTCAAGTGTTCATTTCAGGCTATACACACAAGGTTGTGAATGGAACCTTGTCTCAGGCTCTCTAATGCTCTCAGAGCTCAAAGGTGTCAAGTCCATAACTTCTGATGATCGTACAATGAACTGCAAGGAAGACGTTGCCAAAAACACTGTCTGAGACCTGCAAACTTTTGTGTATCAATAATACCCCGAATAAACATTCAAAATAAAGGAGAATCAAACAGTGCATGGCAACATTCTGGAGGATCTGAGCACCTTGTTCTTGGTGTCCCTGTTTGTTTTAGATTATTCAAATCTTAGTAAAATTATTCAAATTATCTTTGGTCATCTATTAATATAAAGGATGTTGATGAGGTGGGGCTCTGGGTGCTTAATGACTATAAAACACACATGCAATGATTAAATAGTTGAGTCATTTCTCCCAGTTGTAGAAATGGTTTCAGATAAGGAGACTAAAAAGTGCTTATAACACTTTTTTGCTCAAGCTCAGGCTTTGTCTCCTCCTTAGTAGGTAAGTACTGCACACATGTGCTCATACACTCACACACATCCCTTTAGATTGCAAGTCTTCATTCGATAAATATCTATTGAGTGTATTTCATATGCCAGCCACAATCCTAGGTTCAATGATGGGAAAAATTGTATAAGGAATTAAAGTTATTGCCATATGGAAATTCACAGTTGAGTCCCTTCTTTATTCCATAAGTTAATTAATTGAAATAACCATGACTCAAACATCTTAATATGTTAATCAAACTTTAAAATCCAATTAAGCACCTCATTATACAGAATATCTATTGATAATTTTGAGATATCAATATTATCTTTTAAGAATTATAAGAGTAGCATCTACCATTATTTGATATTTTAAATGGGCAGGAGGACTTTATATATATTAATTCATTGATTCATTGCATGTAATACTCATTTATTCAACACTTATTAGTATCTACTCTGTACCGGCAACTAGTAAAGACTAGAGCTTGCCATACATTTCAGAGAATCTGCAGCCTTACCCAAATAAGTGTGATTAATTACAATTTTCATCAAGTGACTGTGATGGA
Source organism: Lemur catta (assembly GCF_020740605.2). Taxonomy (NCBI): domain Eukaryota; kingdom Metazoa; phylum Chordata; class Mammalia; order Primates; family Lemuridae; genus Lemur; species Lemur catta. The sequence continues at coordinate 38,278,073 of NC_059141.1, forward strand.
AGGAGGTTCTATCTACTCCTACCTCATTTACATTTTTATGCACTGTGAAATGATAAAGTACAAAGAAACTGTAATTTCCAGAAAGTTCTACTAAGAATGCTCTCTCTCCCTCTCTCTACTCTATAGTAATTTAGTTCTTAATGTAAAAACCCACAAAAAACAAATTTTTACTTCACATACCAGTTTCTTGTGACCTATTATTTACTGGAATGTATACATTTTTTTTGCTGCTTACTTTTTCTTTAAAATAATTTCAAATTTACTGAAAAGTTTATGACTAAAATAAAAAGTTTTTTTTTCCCTGAACCATTTCATAGTAAATTGAAGATGTGTTGCCCTTTTACTCCTGAACACTCAATTTGTACTTTCTACTGCATGGATATTATGTTTTTATAAGGCCAATACAAGCATAAAAATAAGAAAATTATTAATGATACGTTATAACTATCTAAAACATAGACTCTCAAAGCAGGGGTTTCTAAAAATGTTTCTTTTTACAAAAATTGCCAGCTCAAAGTACACTGATATAAAAAAAGTTCTTGGGATTTAATGATAAAGCAGAAATGTAACGATCAATTGAAGAGTCCAGAGATAAATCTGAGCTACTCACTCAAAATACAGAGCCAAACTGACATGTAAATTAGGAAAACAAAGATTAAAAAATCAGAGTCAACAACACAGCATTCCAAGAATCTTGATGAAGGCGGCTCTCAAGGAGGGTGATGGAACCCTGTCAGTGAGAGCTTAAGAGACATAGTGCTGCCAAAGTTTCATCTACTGGTAAGGAAAAGAACTAATCCCAACGAGTAAATTCTAAAATGACCTTTGAAAATAAAATATAATTCAATTGCGCTTGTACAACACACTCTTACATAGTTTGTGACTGTCTCCAATCTTCATGTTATGTACGGTAGAAATACAGAGAGGAGGAAAGGGAGAGCAAAGGGCTCAGTGGATCCTTCTTTGGCTACCTAAGATCCAAATTGTCCTGAGAAGGGTTGACCTTTTTCCTGCGGATTGTGGGAGCAGAGCTGACCCTTGTAATACAGCCCTAGAAGTAGGCAGGGGACAGGTGGATTATTATCTCTCAGACCTGCTACTTCTACTTCAGACATGCTACCTTTTAAAAAATCACTTAAAATTAAAATAAAACAAATACCCTCCCCTAGCACCTATCATACCATAATATATAAGCCGTAATATTTAACACTTGGATTACGATGTACCTTTGGAGAAATAAACACTTAAAGATTTCTTTCTTTTGCAAGGCCCACATATGTCCAACATGTGACATGCATTCCTTGCCCTGCTGTTGCTGAGTGGGCAGTTAATTCCGCAGCAGTCATCTGGAACAAGATGTTTTGGCTTTCTCGGGTATAAGACACAAGTCCACAGGGTCCCTCAACTGCAAGGTGCACATAACAAGCAAGTTTTTGAGGGCTCCCTTTGGAGAACCCCTCAAAAATTTTGGAGTTAGAAGGTAGCTCTCTCAACTCTTTTAGCTGGTGGGATTTGTTCAGAAGGCTCTGGGAGAGATTTCTTGAAGAAGATAAAATTGATAGATCATATAAAATTCCTGGAACTATTAAGGGGCACATTATACAACTGGGAGGCATTGAATTAGTGTTAGGTACATGAAAAAAAAAAACCTCAGTAAAAGAAAACATTATTATTAATGCTAAAGAAAAAAAAATGTTGGAAGGAAAGATGAAGCAGTTCTTGTACAGTACATAACTGAGCTCTGAATGCTTTCATTTAGTCATAATGTAATAAAAATGAATATTCATTTAATAAAAATTATGATGTACCATTTCAAAAAGATGAGACCTTAAAAGTGTGCATGTGTGTGATAGGGGCCGGAAAATGAAAGAAAGCCAAATTCTCATCTTCTATAGTAGGAAGCCAATACATAAAGCCTATTAATAAAAAAAAATCACAAAATAGCAGTATAAGCATGTTATTCAGAGACATGGAGAGACCTTAAAAGAATCAGTTAATATAGTTGGAAGTGATTGCATCTGTGCAACAGGAAATGGTCTGGGGAAAAAATACAGGAAATTGCTGTTTTTGTAGCAAACTTAATGGAACCATTTGACACTTTAAACTACATGCATATATAAATTTGATTAAAATAAAAAGTAAATTGAAAAATACTATATTGTATATATTGAAATCTAAATGCACTTACAAATTTCAATTTTTTCTAAGTATATTTTAAATTTATTTGGGATTAAGTTCTCTTCCATGATATATTTAAGCTTCACAGTCTAGTTGGAACTTTAAGAACACAAAACTAAAAATAATATTTACTTTCCTGCAAATGGAAAAAAAAAAATTAAGGTCACTGACACTTAAGTGAAGTGAATGTTTATTGTAGAAACTGAAAGCACCTTCAATGGAAGTAATTTTGGCCAGGAAGGAAGAAAATCTGATGTAAAGAACTCAGAATTATATTTATAGTAAACCATGTATAAAATATTGACATGAAAATGCCCATAGGAAAATGTCACAGAAAGTTTGCTGTCTTCTTTTCACAATTAGCAGGATCATGGATAACCCTGAGAGATGCCCCATATCAAAACCGCATCCTGCAACGTTTCTTTCAAAACTTTATCATGCTTAGCAAAACTAACAGTGATAAGCCCATTCATCATCAGTGACTCTAATAAGTTTGTCTGTGATGATTTGAAAATTTTGATTTGATACCCTCATGGAAAATATTTTTGGATATTTTAATTTCAGTTGTAAAATGTATTGATGATTCAGAAATACAACATGTTAATAAGCTCAAGTGAGCATAATATTATATAATTTTATCACATATTTATTAATGATGCTTGGTTTACTAGGTCATGGAACTATAAGTTTTGACCCAAGTACCAATTAAGTACCAATTAACATTCACATATAGTTGAAAAAAAAGAACTAACAGATTCCTAAACACCAGATGTTTCAACGTGCCCAGGCTAAATTTAATCCTAAAATACAGAAACCACATAGGATGCATAGCATTCCTGGACCATTTTAACCTCAACTTTTATTCTGCTTTCAGATTTTACCAATCAGATTGGACAATAAGGCTGGACTAGAAAAAAGTCCAGCTTAAAAATTCAGGACATACAATGAGAAAAGGGACCCAAAGGCCTAGAGCAGAACTTGCCTAGGCTACCCCTGAGATCCCAAATCCACCTTAACTCATCCTTGGCATGGCAGAAACCACATACACAAATGCAACTCCCACATAGTCTGTAACCTTAACCCCCATAATCAGCAATTGTCAAAGCTCCCCTTTCAGGTTCTGAGTCTGTGATCCATGAACCTGACCAATCATGGGTGGTATATCTCCTTCTAGGGGTGCAGAGGTAGGGAAGGGAAGAGCAACCAAAATGAGGTGTGAAAATCTTTCCCCATAGTTGCCTGAAGGTATCCATTTTTGAAAATAAATAAACAAACATATACATTCCATAACTTTTCTTAATGACTACAACTATGGTGCAAGGAGAATCTTGGAAATCCTGCATTGTATTATAGATTTATGAGCCCTGATCATTTGCCATGGAAAATAAACAAATTGAGAAAGGATGAGATTAATTCATTAACAGCATTTTTTCCAGAGAACGATATTGCAAGGCTTGGACATTTCATCCCAAAACAATTCATACAATTTAAAGCAAGGAAAAAGAAAATGACTTTTGGCACAAAGTTTGGCAAAAAGTCTTATGGAATCACTAATCTCCCAATCACCAAGGTAGATCTCATGTTGTACTCCACTCCTTCTCTTCAGTGCCTGTCCTTGACGCTCCTTATACTAAATATCTTCACGAAAATGGCATTCGCCTGCCATTGATGCCTAGGTTAAAACAGATATTAAATGCACACACGTGTATACACAAAAAAACACATTCGGACAGAAAGATCTAAATAGGCCTTTTGAGACACAGATACTAAATTATCATACAAAAGATATTCCTACCTAGAAATGGGAAGTAAAAATATTTAGTTGAAAATTGTAACTCATACATGTGTGACTAATCAATGATAAGTTTGTGCTGTATGTAGAGTACAGTAAGGGTTCTGCTGCATTTACATGCTTTGCACCTTAACTTTGCAGTTCTTCTCATGGAGACGACTTGTATATTCACCTGCTTTTTAATTGTGAGTTTAGCCATGTGGCTTGCTTTGGCTAATGGGCTGATAGCAAATGTGACTAAGTAGAGGATTGTACAGTTGGGTGTGGTGGGTTTGTTCTCCTGCTACTGTTGTGAGATCATGCCCATGCTAGTCAACTGAGAGGTAAGAGACAGGAAGCCCTGTCCTTGCCTCAGCTGACAACTGTCAACCACACATTGATCCACACAGAAACAAGGTGAACCCACCAATGAAGCCTAGTCTACATCACCAGCTTTCAGATTTGTGAGCCAAGCAAATGTTTATCGCTTCAAGCCCCTGTGATTTAGAATGCTGTTGTACAACATTATTTTAACAATAGATAATGAGGTAGTGATCTCTCTCTCTTTTGAGACCATTTATAAGGATTTCACCAAAAATTCATGGAACTATTCACTTAATGCTAGAAATGATATGATAAAAAATATCAGATAGTATTGAGTTTGGAAATATTACACTGAAACTCATGTAACTTAGAAAGCCATAGCTGGAAGTTAAATTGACAAGAAGAAAAAATAAATATAAAAATGCATACATACATAAATAAAATGCATTCTGTTTGTTTCCTGAAATTTACTTCTGCTGGCAAGAGGGACTCTATCTTTGTTGAACTATCCATCAATATTGGAAATGTTTGGACAAAATATATAACCATACCTTTGTAAGTTTACTGTACTTCTCAAACTATTGGATGTGAAGACATTGTTATAACAAACTCTATTTCCCAGTAATGTTGAAGCATGGATTGATAGCATTTGCAATGCACAGTCATCAATTCAGGGCAAGTCCTTTCGGACCTCATCAATCCTTTCATTTGTTCTTGTTCTATTACATTTTCCATTCTCCTTCAGAACTATTTCACAGCTTCACTGTCGATTCAAGCTCCCTTTCCAATATTAATCACCTCACTCATTTGACTTATAAAGTAGTAAGCTATTATTCTAGCCTTATATTTCTATAAAACTTTCATCATTGAGAAATAGAAAAGTATTTTTTATCCATTTAATCTAGTTTTATTTTATTTATTTTTTTTATCTTTCTTTTTTAAGATTCAGGAATATAAAGCATCCCTAAAGCAAACCCAGGATACTATTAAAAAGAAAATTGGAGAAGCAGAAAGTATTTTTGTGGGAACTCAATCACTAAAAACTAACTGAAGGAAAACAATAAAATAGCTATAGTAAGTATCTAGGAGGACACTTAAGGAAAATTTCAAAATTGTAGAGAAAAAATACATGTAAAATGAAGATAAAACTAAAAGAGTACAGAAGACAGATTTAGAAAGTCCCACATGGGTCCAATATAAATACAGAAGGCACCCTCCCAAAAATTAAACCTCCATAACAGAAATAATAATGAATATAAAAATGAATAGAGAATGGGAAATAGTGACTTTAAATATGCTCATCAATATAAAATAACATTATTTATAAAAAATTATAATAGTAATAACAATAAAGATGATAAAAGTAGATGTTGAGACAATCTCACCAAACATATGGCAGAAAGATAATGAGGCACAATGTGTTAAACGTGATTTTAAGACAAGATGTCTAGATAATATTGCATTATTAAATATTTCTGGTTATTATCTAGGGCACTTTTAACATACTTAAGAATATGTTCAGTAGTGTCAAATTTTGTAAAATGTACTCATTCCAAAGGAAAACTATAAATAGATTTTTAATCATCAGAATGGTGCATATTATGTCTTAAAACTAAAATTTTTATTAAAAAACAAATAAAAACACAAAATCATGACTAGGGCTTGGCACAAGATATGTACCAAGAAGAGAAGCAGAAAACAATGTGAGAGAGAGAAGAGGAAAAAATCCACACTTACTGACAATCTGGATGTGTCCCTAACAAGACAAATAAAATACCAAATGCACAAGCAAAGGGAACAAAAACAAAGCTTATTTCAATGTTATAAAAGTTTTTCTAATTGGTTCCTGCAAATCATATTCCCTAAATTTATTATTTATTTTTTGTGAGCCCCTTGCATTAGATTAATATAAATAGAGTGCCTGAGAAATTCCTTCTAATTAATATTTGGAATTACTTAGTGTCAATCAATTATTTTTGTCCTGAAGGTGAGAATACCTGGGTTCTACTCCATTTTTCAACTGACTTATTGTTAAGTTAGGCAAGTCATCAAAACTCTGGGCCATCATTTTCTCAACTTTAAAACAAGATGGTTATACTATGTTGCCATATGGTTCCATTTTGAGAGCTTGATTTATTATTGCAGACACTGTGATATGTCATGTACAGTCCACCCTCCATATCCACAAGTTCCATATCCTTGGATTCAACCAACCATAGATTGAAAAACTTTGGGGGAAAAAAAACAATAAAAAATAACAATGTAACAATACAAATAAAACAAAGTCACAAGTGCAAAGATGTGGAATCAACCCAAGTGCCTATCAATTCATGAGTGGATTAACAAAATGTGGTATATGTATACTATGGAATACTACTGCACCATGAAAAAAGATGAATTAAGGCCTTTTGCAACAGTTGGATAGAACTGGAGACCATTATCCTAAGTGAAGTATCTAAATAATGGAAAAACAAACACCACATGCACTTGCTATTAAATTGGAACTAACCAAGGAACACACATGTGCACAGAGGGAGAAAAACTCAGCGTGAATCAAGCCCCCAGGGAGGAGGACGAAGCGGATGGGCAAAAACCTACGTCAACAGATACAGTGAACACTATCTGGGTGATGGGCACAATTATAACCCTGACTCAAGCATAACAAAATTGATACATGCAACCAGTAACATTTGTACCCATGTAATATTTTTAAACAACAAAAAATAAAGTGGAAAACAAAACAGTATAACAATTATTTACCTATTTACATGGCATTTACATTGTATTAGGTATTATAAGTAATCTAGAGATGATTTAAAGTATATGGGAGAATGTACATAAGTTATATGCAAATACTTCATTATTTTATATAAGAGGCTTGAGCGTTTGCTGATTTTGGAATACACAAGGGTCCTGGAACCAATCTCCTACAAATACCGAGGGACAAGAGTACATATTCCTTATGAAATCCTTATAACAGTATTACTAGGAAAATTTTTTATACCTATTTTACAGATAATGAAACTAAAGGCAAGAGACATTAAGTAATCTACACAAAGGCACAGAAATGTGTGTTGTTATTCATGTCCCATTTTGTCTCAGCCACTATGCAGTACTGAGTCTAGGCGGTTGTAATAAAACAGCTAATATGTTATCAAGCATGGAAGAACTGACAGCATGATTAGTTAGACATGTTAATTTCTCACACTATATAATTTCAGGTGAATTAGAAAGAGTTCATTCCCATTAGCCACTGCCTCCTATTTTTCTTGTGTCACCATTAGGGATGCATTACTATGGGATATCAAGTACTATTAAAATGAGAATTGAAATATGGCAGCATGGCATGAATCATTAAATATCTAGTTGATAATATAGTCAGTCAGGAAGAAGGCATAAGATATGAATAGACAGGAGTAAAATATGAGCAAAAAACTTAGACTATTCCCCAAAGCAAATTTTATCTATTTCACACATTTTTAACACTTGGCTGGTAAATGACAGCAGTTATTCTTCTTCAAAATTTGTAAAAGCAAATCTGGAATCCCAAGCCAAAGAGTTTGGAACACTTTCAGACCAAATAAAAATGTTAGAACTTCTGGTGGATAGAGTTATAGAAACCCATCTTGGTCTAAGAAATTGTGTAAGGAGGAAAGTTAGCAATTCAAAAATGAGAACGCTAACAGAGACAGTTTCATTTTAAGAAAAGTGAACAATACCAGCAGATACTCAGCTGCCAGAGATGTTGTGCCTTTTCCAATAGAGGAGCCTAGAAGAAATGGATAGCAAAAAGAAGAGAACAGAAAGAGCTCCTACTGAGCTCAATCCTTCACGCTTGGCCCAATAAGTCCTTGACAATCAGTGTTTGTTGATGTCTAGAGGTAACATAGTTTTGCCATCTCAGATCAGAAAAAATCAAACAAACAAACAAACAAACAAAAACCACTTGACTTTATTTTGAGACTGAAATTTATCAAAGATTGTTAGCATTCTTGGCACTAAGGATTAGTCAGCATGTATTCCCTGAACTTTCATAGACAACCAAAGAAAGCAGAGGTCCTATGCAGTTAGAAGAACCAGCCTCCTCTCACAGGAAAAATATTAAACAATAATAATAATAATGCTAATGAGCAATAATAACTAATTTGGCCAGAATTTTTCTATGTCAGGCATTATGCTACTTGCTTTACAAAGACTACTTTATTTAATATTCTCAATAACCTCATGAAGTAGTCACTACATTTTACATTTGAAGAAGCTGAGAATAAGAGAAATTATGGGACATAGCTAAAACAATTCAGCTATTAAGCAGTGGACCATGATTTGAAATTGGCTCTGAGTGGAAAGCTTTCATTCTTGAAAATCATGAAATATGTAAATATTTTGAGTTTTATTGACAAGTGCTATTTTGGTGAGGCTCATCCTACTACAGTTTTCTAGGTGGCATTTATGGTCAAAAATACTCTCTCTTTTTCTCTGAATGAACTTATACAGAAAAAATATATAGAAATGGATACATCTATATATCATCTAGAAATTAATTTATATGTGGTGAAAATATGCATATATGTGCTGTATAAATGAATAGAATAACACCATAATGTCTTCATTTAAAAACAATATAAAAATATTTTGTAACTGAATTTTATCATTATGAAAGAGAAACAGAAGAAAAACAAATTCTCTTTGAATACTTAACTTTAAAAGTGCTATTTTCTGAATAGGATTATGGATGCTGAGAATTCATGTTGTACTCTGCTTACTAAAAGCATTTATTAGGACAAGATGGACAGTGACATAATCATAAAGTGTTCTTATAAAACACACAGCATAATAAAACAGCTAAATAAAATGGTTCATAAAAACTGTTTCCATACAAACAACTCAGAAAAACAGATTTGCTGCTCATGCAGTTGTCTGAGACTCTAAGCTCAGGGCAGAGTCCAGATGGTAAAATGTTCATCACTGTGACCAATGTGATAACACCTACTTATAAAGGAATAAAAACAAAAGGCCCCAAATAATTGGATGGTGATGCAGATGGGGGCACACACTATGACTAGGAGGATACAACTGAACTGGTGTAGACCTCAATCCCACATAGGAAAAAACAGACAGCAGCTATGGTGCAATTGAAAGCACCCTGGCTGCAGATAAGAAGGATATGTTACCCTAGGCAAGTCCCTGATTTATTTGGATCTTAGTGTCTTCATCTCTGCAGTGAAGACATCAATACCCCTTATCTTTGGAGGTTATAGGTCTTTTGAAGAATTTGGTAGAAAGCAATGCATATATCCACATATATGTGATATTTGTATAAAATCTGAAGTACCTTAGGCCTTTAGAGCTGAAGATCCCTGAATTAAATCATCTATGGTCTTTCCCAGGTCTATCATGCTTTCACTTTTTTCTTTCTAGTACAAAAAATATATATTTTGCATAGACTAAGATTTGACCTGTCCCATATGACTATTTCCAGAGTTAAATATCATAACTAAATAACTAAGTAATGGAAATGATACTTTGGCATTATAAATGTATTTGTGTGTGTTTGTGCATGGGAATAAGCATAATTTTAATGACTGTCTTTTGCAACTGAAATCCAGGCTACCCTAGGTTTTACTTTCCATCCCACTCTAACAATAACACTCTAGTTATCAGTGACTCTATTCTTTCTTTCAGGAGACTTCAAAGTGGTTAAATCTCTGATTGCAGACAGGCTTCATGCCTGCTGGACAATTCAAGGACAAGCTACAGCATCTCTTAAGGTGAATCTTGTCCCAGTTACCCTGATTTGATCATTGTATGTTGTGTGCTTGTATCAAGATGTAACATGTAATCCATGAATATGTACAATTATTATGTATCAATAAAAAAATTTTTAAAAAAAGACAGTGACAAGGACAGCTGATGTGAATCCCCTGTTGATGTGAGGAAAACCTGGCCCTGGCTTCACTACTCCTGGACCACCAGAGATCCTATCACAACTTTCTATCTAAGTCCATTTTGTGTTGCTATAACTGAATATAACACACTAGGAAATATTTTTAAAGTGGAGGTTTATTTAGCTCATTGTTCTGGTGACAGAGAAGTCCAAAGCCATGGTGCTAACATTTCATGAGGTCCTTCCTGTTGCATTATGAGGCAGTACATGGTGAAACACAGCTAGCTCAGGCATGTCTTCTTCTTCCTCTCTTTACAATGCCATAATCCAACCCCAATGACCTCATCTAAGCCTAATTACATCCCAAAAGCCCACCTCCAACCAACATATGAATTTGGGTATTTAGTTTCCAACACACAAAATTTGGGGGATTTGGGAGACACATTTAAATCATACTACCAGCCTCTTTGCCAGTACAGTTGTGGAACATGGAGAGAGAGGGAAGGGGGGGAGGGAGAGAGGGAAGGGGGGGAGGGAGAGAGGGAAGGGGGGGAGGGAGAGAGGGAGGGGGAGGGGAGGAGGAGGAGGGGGAGAAAGTATGTCCTGTACTGTAGAAAGCCACACTCAGGCCCTGCTCTGGCCATGTCTCTTGTCTCTCCCCAGGGACAAACCTGGAGCTTGAACTACCTGCCTTGGCCATTCTCCAGATATCCATAACTGCAAATGCCCCTGACCAAATGACCCTAAGGCTGTTTTCAAGGTTTGCTTGAGCCTCTTTCCAGGCCTGAAAGCTGGCTAAGAGTTGGCTACTTCCTGGGAGTGTGGGTGGAGATTGAGCAAAGACTGGAGTATCCACCATGTATGGAAGGCTGTGCAGTGCAGAGAAAAGACCAGGGTGAGAAGAGAAGCAGGACTCTCTGCAGGCCAGCTGTAGAGCCCTGGTCAGCCCAATATTTCCCTATTTCAAATCAAAATGCTTAGGTGGCTGAGAATTATAAAGGTGAACCTGGAGATTTAGATGATTGTAAAGGTATATTTGTTTAAAAAAATAGTAGATTAGAATATATTTTTAAAATTAGTTTGCTTGCTTGACTTCTAAATTCTAAATATTTACAACTATAATATGTATACCTCCATCTATACTGTTGCCCCAAGACTACAATGTTGCCAGTGAGTCTACACATTGCTCTTCTCCAAGATCATCATCCCTTTACAGTCAACTCAAAGATTAAATCACCCTCTTCTTCTCTCCTCAGGAGGAGGGTTGTCTGCTTTTCTCTCCACTACTTTCCACACTTAGGATACAGTACACACTTTATAAAATGTGTCCTGTTAACACAATTTTTCTTTTTGCGAATCAAGTTTACTGTTGCAAATTAGTTTTTGTGTATGAGTTTTTAAAGCCTCCTTTAGAAGTAAAGACTAGAAATAAATGAGAATCCAGTGGTTCTTTTTATGATGTCAATTTTTGGAAAACCTTAAAATCTAGTCTTTCCAGACTGAGTACATAATAATAACATTAGTAGAGAAGGATAGAAGTACTGAGAAATTAAGTCAGCTGCATGTTTTGCTGCCTACCCTCCTTTCCATGCCAAAAACATAAACATTATATGGCAGACCACCAAAGAAATGGTTTAGAGTAAGAATTGTGTTAGTATAACATTGGTATAAATGAAAATACAATATATGTTACTTTATAGGCAAAAATACATTTTCAGAATAAGGCCTCCATGGTAGAAAAACTGGAAATTTTTTTTTCTCTAAATATCAAAGTATGATGGCATCATTCAAAAATAACCATGACTTATTTTTAGAATGTCAGTAGCAAAGGAAGAAGACAAAAGGTGTAGGCTTATCTCCTAAAATTTAGCAATGAATTTTCAAAAGAAAATAAAGTTGGAAGTAGTCTTTATTCCATGTCATTTGAGAGGAAGAAATGGAACCAACCCAAAGTACAGTTTTCAGGAAACAGAATCTTAGCTTGACCAAAGACTAGTGATTTTTCTCCCTGATGAAATAGTGTGTCACCTGGGGAATTTTGGACAGCAAGGTCTGGATGACCACCTGACGAGACTATCACATGAGTGGTTTTCCACTGGTGGGAAGTTAAACTAAATAACATTTATAGGTCATTTTTCACCTGAACTATGCTATGCAATTAATTTTCATTTCTTAACATATTTGAAATGTCACACACACCCCCCCACACCCCAGAAATTCTAATGAAATTCAAAGCTATGTATTTATATATAATATATAAAGTCTTACATTAGTTATCTATTCCAACAATAATGCTATTCAACAAAAAAAAAATCAAAAATATTCAGTAGTCTACAACAAAAAATATTTGCTTCATGCATATATTTGCGAGTTTCAGCTGACTTGAGCTGGACTCAACCAATCTCAGTGGGGCTCAGTTATATACCTGCCAGTCGCCTGGCTGGCAGCTAAGCTTTGGTTTGCCTGATGAGGGCAATTTGTCTCTGCTCCATGTTAGCAGGCTCTGACAGACTCTGGAGGAGAGCCCAGGCATATTTTTTAGACTCTAGAAGGCTTGGCAAAGCATGTGATTATGGCTAGGACAGAAGACTAAAAACACAGGTAGAAATATGTAAATGAGTTTCCAAGTCTCTTCTTATCATACATGACAAGAACATCTCACTGCCCAAATCAAGGCATTAGCATCAGAGTAGGAAGCCACAAGAATGTTATATGGCAATGGTTGCAGGTAAAGAGAAACTGAAGAATTGGGGCCATTAGATGCAACCAATCTACCACACACCTAAAATTTCAAAAGAATGACTAATAAGTACCATGAAACAAGTTAATAAAATTTGTTTGTATTTTTCTAACACAGTTTTAGTTTCTTTTTGTAAAGAAAATTAATTTTAGGCTGGGCACACTGGCTCATGTCTGTAATCCTAGCACTCTGGGAGGCCGAGGAAGGAGGACTGCTTGAGCTTGGGAGTTCGAGACCAGCCTGAGCAAGAGTGAGACCCCATCTCTACTAAAAATAGAAAGAAATTAGCTGGACAACTAAAAATATATAGAAAAAATTAGTCCGGCACGGTGGTGCATGCCTGTAGTCCCAGCTACTCAGGAGGCTGAGGCAGGAGGATTGCTGGAGCCCAGGAGTCTGAGGTTGCTGTGAGCTAGGCTGATGCCACAGCACTCTAGCCCAGGCAACACAGTGAGACTCTGTCTCAAAAAAAAAAAAAAGAAAGAAAGAAAAGAAAATTAATTTTAAATATGACATATATTAATTGTAAAAAATAAAAGTCATATACAATGAATAATTATTTCTATATTCAAATTTAAGTAAATTGCTATATGAATATTTATATTCAGATAAGTATATATATTTGTATAAGTACACATAGCAAATAACTCCTAAATACCTATGAGAATAGCTAAAGTAAAAAAAAAAAAAATACCAAGTGCTAGTAAAGCAAGAATTTATGTAAAAACCCCTCCCTCAAGGAGATGGAACTTAACTCCCCAGCCCTTAAGGGTGGATTATGCTTTGTGACTTGCTTCTACAAATAGATTATAGAAAGAATGAGAAAAAAACAAGCAAACAAACAAATAAACCTTACAGTAAAGAACCTGGCAACTACTACCTTGGCCCAGTGAACATGGTTAACATCACCAATGATGTTATGTTGGTAGCATGTACCCTTGATATAATGTGATGAAAATAACCATTCAACACTGTAGTCTTCCTCCCTAAACTCCATAATCCCAGTCTAAACCATGGGGGAAAAAAAGGAAGACAAATCCAAATTGTCCAAATTGAGTAACATCCTACAAAATATCCACCAGCAATCTTCAAAACTGTCAAAGTTATCAAAAACAAAGAAAATCTGAGAAACTGTCATAGTCAAGAGGAACCTAAGGAGCCATTAATAACTGTACTGTGGGATCTTAGATAGGATTCTGGAACAGGTAAAGAAAATTAGGGAAAAAAAAAACTAATAAAATCTGAATGAAGTATGGAGTTTAGTCAATAGTAATATACATTTATAAACTGGATATAATTTATATGGCATGTAGGAATGAGTATTATAATAAGAATAGTAGCATCTATTTTCTCTATAATTGATATTAATTTATATGCATTTTCATAAGCACAAGAAGAATCGTCAGGCAGGTAAGTAAAAATGACAAAAATCTCTAGAGGCACTTGTCATTATTCATTGTAATCATGTTAGAGCGGCAAGTTTTTGGCAGAAAACTGATATATTTTAATACAGAACACACTGTCTTTAAATGAGACTTTGAATCAATTGTCTAAATAAAAACAAAAGGTTTTAATGTTAGTATAATTCTGTCCCAAACCAAAATAGTTTGGGTTTGGATGTCCCAAACCAAAATATGACTTCCTATGTCATATGCATTATATTTATTTTTTACTGTGATTTATATTTTCACCCACTAATCTTCCTTCTCCAAAACCAAATAAGAATTATCTTGAAGTTAGCAGGCATCATATCTGATTTTTTACCTTAATTGCTTCTAGCACCTCATAGCATGACTTTACACATTTTTTGCTTGCTTGATTTTATATTTTGTACTTATATATTAAATTTGTCTACATGTATCATTATTGACATTACATATTTTGTGAAATTCTAAAATTCAGTAAAAATTGTATACTGTTTGTAAAGATCTAAGTTTTCTAGGCTATCTAAAATTCACAAAAATTGATTTGTCATTTTCCTTTTCTGTAAAGGTATTTATTGACAGTAATATCAGATTTTTATTTTAAAAAATTTAAAATTTAAGTTTAAAAATGGTTAGGAAGGCAAAATTTTAACTTTTTACATGGTACTATTATGAATATTTGTCAATGGCATTTGTATTTGCTCATTGATTTGATTCCTGCATCTTAGCATCATGTTGGCCTTTATAATGTCTTTTTTAAAGGTTACTCATCTTTATCTAAACTTCTGAACATAACTGTATGCTGAAGCATTTTACATATTCAAATAAGAAAGTGTTATGTTTGCTATTTCTATTTTTATTATTTGTATTAACACAAACTCAAGCTGTATACCATTGGTCCTAGCAAAACGTCTTGAAATTCTATCAGATCAACAAAATTATTTATTCAAAAATAAAACTGACAAATTTTTTTAATATAGCTCTAGTAAAATTTTGATATGCAAACAAGCTGCTTTATGTTTGGTGCAGCTCACAGGGGAATGATAACTATGTTATATACACTGTCTAATAAGAAGACTTTGAAATTATACCTAGACAGTTTCACTAAAATTAAATCATTACAAAAGAATCCTTGGTCATGAGACAGAATGCTATATTTAGATTCAAAAGCCTACACAAAACTTTAGTTCTTAAGTTTCATGGTCAAATATATATTTTGCACTATAAAGGCGATTATACACTGAGTAAAAGTTTCCTTAGCAGCACAAAATAGATTATTTTCTAGGGACTTAACTTTTCATATGAATTATGAAACAGAAGCCACATAATAAAATATAATTATCATTAATCTGGTACGATACCAAAACTTTCAAACCTTAGGATGACCTTGTGTTTTTATAATGGTTTTTCCTTTTTTACAATCAAGTTAGATGGATTTTGCTAGATAAATCATCTTCCAGATCTTGCTACAAAAGCTGCTCTCTTAGGAGAAGGCTATAGGCATAAAAAATGAATAATGTATGCAATATCATTTCTGAAGTTTGAATTGGGGTGCTAAATTTTCTGGCAAAGCCTGAATTTATTATTGTGTGGTATCTTGGATGCCATCAAATAACAGGAGTTATAAGGATGAGACAGGGTCTCTTAAGGCAAAGATTTTAAGTTACCAAGCAACCTCTATCTTTGCTATTAATGGTAGCTTCACCTCCCCTCCCCGATTCTGTTCCCTGCCAGGATAGACTAGCACTGCTGCTTAAAGTTGGGAAACACAACTAGTGACTAAGGACTTTGGAGGATGTTATAATTGTATTACTTATAAAATTTCATAAAATCCTTTGTAATACCGCCTGTCTTTTGTCTCGATGTTGTTTGGCTTCCATGAAATGAAGGAACCAAGGCCAGTGAAATATCCTAAACTTTACTGCAAAACCATTCTCTGTCTTCCCTTCAGCATAATGTGTTCTTCTGGGCCTACAGTCAATTCTTACTGGAATAGGGCCAGGCTGATTCATGACGAATTAAAAAAAAAAATCATTGTGACTTAAAAGGTCACTAGCTCTTTGCTGAATTTATCCAGATGAGAACCTTTCCATGTGATACACAAACTTAAGGTAGACATGACTCTAAGTATAAAGGAAATTAATGAGTAACTAAATAGTTGGATTTGAGAGTTATCACAGGGTCTGTCTATTCTCAAAGCATATCCATCCACATAATAATGAATGTTTGCATTTAGCTTGACATCTGATTCACCAAACACAAAATAATTTTGACATCTATTTTTCTACTTTATATCTTCTCCCTCGTGCCCACCCAACTCCTGGCGAATATCAGTCATCCTGTGTGTTACTTTTCTATTGCTGCAATAACATATACCCACAAACTTAGTGGTTTAAAACAATATAAATTTATATTTTACAATTCTGTATGTCAGAAGTCTACCAGGCTAAAATCAAGGTGTCAGCAGATAATATTTCTTTCCGGAGGCTCTACAAGACAATCCATTTCTTGCTAATTTGAGTTGTTGGCAGAAGTCAGTCCCTTGTGGTTGCAGGGCCGAGGTCCCTGTTTTCCTGCTGGCTGTAAACTGAGATCCATTCCCAGCTTCCAGAGGCCACTGCATCCCATGGCTCATGGGCTTCCTCCTCCATGATCAAAGGAAGCAGTAATGGAATCAAGTCCTTCTTATGTCTCATCTCTCCCACCAGCTCTTCTGCCTACCCTGTCTGCTTGTAAGGACTCATTTGATTAGACTGGGTCCAGGTGGGTAATCCAAGATAACCTTCTCATTTCAAGATCCATACCTTCACTTTAATTGACAACCTTAAAATTCCCTTTTGCCGTGTAACATAACATAGTCATGGGCTGTGAGAATTAGAACAAGGTGACATTTCTTGGATTTTCATGGTTGTCCCCCTCAACCATAGATCTGATTGCCCTTATAAAGATTTCTCACTTTTTTATAATTTTTATTTCAAAATATTAGAGGGTATAAGTGTTCTTGTTTCATGGACAAATTGTGTAATACTGAAGTCAGGGCTTTTAGTGTGCCCATTACCAGAATAGTATATGTTGTACCCAATAGATAAGTCTTTATTTCTCACCTCTTTCCTACCCTCAACCCTTCTTAGTTTCCAATGT
This sequence comes from Lemur catta, assembly GCF_020740605.2. NCBI lineage: Eukaryota > Metazoa > Chordata > Mammalia > Primates > Lemuridae > Lemur > Lemur catta. The sequence goes on from NC_059141.1 coordinate 38,295,535, forward strand.
CCTTTATACCACTTTATGACCATGTGTACACATCATTTAGCTCCCACTTATTAATGAAAATATGTAGTGTTTGTTTTTCCAGTCATGAGATACTTCACTTAGGATAATGGTCTCCAGTTCCATCCACGTTGCTGCAAATGATATTATCTCATTCCTTTTAATGGCTGCATAGAACTCCATGGTACATATAGAGAACATTTTCTTTATTAACCATCAGTTGATAGGTGATGCCCTATCTTTGCAGCTGTGAATTGTGCTAGGATAAACATTCAAGTATAGGTGTCTTTTTGACATAATGACTTTTTCCCCCCTCTGGGTAGATACTCAGTAGCGAGATTATTGGATCTAATGATAGGTCTACTCTTAGTTCTTTAGGAAATCTCCACACTGTTTTCCATAGAAGTTGTACTCTTACAGTCCCACCAACAGTGTATAAGCATTCCTTTTTCCCTACATCTACACCAACATTATTGTTTTTTTATTTATTTAATAATAGCCATTCTGATAGGGGTAAGGTATCATCTCATATTGTGGTTTTAATGTGCATTTCACAGATTTCTCATGTTTGTTCTTTTCTATACCTCTCTATACCCTAAGAGTCTCTTTCTGCACAATGCATAATTTATTAAATCAATGGGTGGGAATTCATATTTCTTCACTCAGTAAACATTTACCCATTGTCTAACAAAAGGCTCCCTCTATAGGAAATGCATCAATCTCAAGTCATAGCTTTAAATGTTTGCATTGTGCAAACATAGGTAAAATTATGCAACCAATATTGCAAACAGCAGGGTCTTTTAGTAGCCATTAATTCATACTACATACTCAGCGTTCTATGAATACAGGATTAATCAAGCTTTATAATTTTCCTGGGTATCAAATTTTGAAGACAAGAATCATTCTCTGTACTTTATTTTGACAATAAAAGTATATAATGGAATTTTATTACCTTGGAATGGAGACATATTTTTGGTTTTCCCCATTGAACGGTAGTTTGATCCCATGATAGTATATGCTTCTTTCTTCCTCCTTCTTTTCTATATTTTGTTTATTTTTAGAAAAGGTTTTTATTCTTGGCTTCGATTATTGCTGAATTTGCATCACAATGATCTTAGGACATGAAAATCAGCTTAAAATAAACTTCTCCAATTTTTGGAAAGCAAGAATAGGATATATAATTCCTTCAGTAAAGGGACAAAGGAAAAAGTCAAGGAAAATAGCTTCGTCTGATTTATTTAGAAAGTATGGAGACTTAGTAGCTGAATTTTACCCCACTACTTATCCAAAACATCTACAAACACTCTCTATGCTTCAGAAATAAAAAAAAAAAAGTTACTTTGAATTGCTATTTTCTACTTTCTTTTACACTTGCTCTCCAACTCCATTCCCCTGAAATAAGTTGATGTTTTGGATATTTTCTATTTTAAAATAGTAATGCATTTTTCAAAATAAAATAATAATAATAATAAAACCCCCACTGGCAATTGCTAGTCAACTTGGGAACTCAAAATTAAATTAAATTCTCCTGCACACTGCCACTATAAAATTTACCATCAGAACCTTTAAAAATGTGCTTATGATGCACAAAAGAAAATGAAATTCGTTTTGGAGGGGGGGAAATAAATTAACTCTCTGCAGTGGATAGGCTCAGTCCCCAAGCAATAGCCTTGAGTCCATAAAGGACTGAATGTTTGAAATCAGGACATATATAAAATCAAGAGAAAAGGTCATATTCTCATTATATATTTTGCAGCTCCAGTACAGTTTATACCCTTTAGTTAGTCTCACATTCATCAATCTATTGATAATTTTTATTCAGCTCCAAATGAATGACAATGTATAGTATCTGGATTGCCAATACAGCATAGATATAGACATATTCTGCAGTGGATAAACCAATTATTACCATTTTGTTTTTCACACTGATTTAAAGCAAGAATACAATGTTATACATCTTAATTCAATAATTATCCTTGCAAATATACACACAAAATGAAATCTAACCTACAAATATTTAAGAATAAGGAATATTCATGAAATTCAATTTTCCATGCTACTCTTTGGTAAAAAGTAAAATATAGTAGAAACTGATAGAAAAGTGCACATAAGGGAAAAATAAAAGTTTATTCAAAAATGTATTGAAGAGAAGGAAAAAGAGAGGAAAACAGGGAACAAGAAATCAAATCTGTCTTTGTATCATACTTTTAATATGTAGAATCTCCTTGTGATCTTCAAGGTTGGGATTAAAGGCTACTAATAATTTGCTAATACTTTGCACCAGGAAGGAGCCTTTAAAATACTTACTTAGGCATTTATGTGATACACAAAGACCAAGAGGTAAAAAAAAAAAAAGATGACTTACAATTATTTATCCATTCACCCATGTGTCTGTGTCTATCCATGTATCACTTTCCAAGCTTCCATTATATCAGAGTGTTTTCAGGGAGTGAATAAATGATTACTGTATTTATTGATTTTTTTACAAAAACTATGTGCTTCTTTAAATTTCTGTTTCTCTGCCATTGACAGAACACTTTGACAAATAATAGTTACTGTGCTTAGAGATGGGGCAAGGCATAATGCCAGATCTGTAACACTCTAAATCCCACGCTCAAAAATATCATGCACTATTTGTTTCTCTTGAGAATAAAAGACAAAATAATTTGTGATCTTTGGCAAGTTACTTAATTCCTCTGTGCCTCAGTTTCCTTTTTCTTTAAAACAGTGTTAATTGTAGCATCTGCCTCAAAGTTTCCTTGTGAAAATTAAATGGTATTATACCAGCAAAGTCCCTAGGTCAGAGTTTGGTCTATATGAAGTATTTGATAATTGTTAGCCTTTATTTTTACCTTAATTCATATTTTTAAGTCAGCCAATCATAGTCACCATCACAGTGGCCTCCAGGAATAAAGACTTAAGTACTCTCAGACGTGCAAACTATTACTGTATTAGTCAGTGTTCTCCAGAGAAATAAAACCAACAGGAGATAGATAGATAGATAGATAGACAGACAGATAGATAGATAGATAGATAGATAGATAGATAGATATTAATAAATAGATAGGGCTGAGAAGCCCAACAATATGCACTCTACAATCTGGACAACTAGGAAGCCAGTGGAGTCCCAGGCGGAAGGCCTGAGAACACTGGAGATTCCCAACTCCTCCACCCCCTGCTCCCCACCGCTGATGTAAGTCCCTGAGTCTGAAGGCCCAAGAACCAGGAGGGCAGGAGAAGATGGATGTCCCAGCTCAAGAGGAAAGACAATTCACCCTTCCTCTGCCTTTTTGTTCTATTTGAGCCCTCAGTGGGTTGGATGATACCAAGCCACACTGGTGAGGGTGGATCTTCTTTACTCATTCTATTGATCCAAATGCTAACCACTTCTGGAAACACCTTCACAGAGACACCCAGAAATAATGTGCTACTGACTCTCTGAGAATCCCTTATTCCAGTCAAGTTCACACATAAAATTAATCATCACAGTGACGAGGTCAGAGGTTCTGGTCCATGGCATTGAGAGTCTTGCCAAATTCTGTTGGCACCTTTACTTGTTAAATCCCACTAAGGAAAGACCACCATGGTCACACTGGCAAGAAAGTTTTGTTTACTGGCTTGCAAGTTAGAACACTGCTGGGCAGAACCATGAGCATCTCAGAAGCCAAGTGTTAAGAAAATAAACTTAGATGATTTGTGGGGTACAGTTAGTCACACAGTTTTGGCAGGGTTTGGCCCTAATTTGTAAACTAAGCAATTTTCTTGAATAGTCATCTTTCTTATCTTTAGAACACATGATCTCATGCCAAATTATGGCTGGATTTGTTTGTATGATGTCTTATTAATATACGGTTATTAAAAACAGTTTGTAGTTAGTGTATCTTGTGTGTTTGGGTTTGGTACAGTTTATCTATTCTGTGATTCATGGGAATATTTTATAAGTTGTGATTTATATTCAATTCTAAATTCCTCTATCACAGCCTATTTGCCAACAGGCCATTTTTTAGATTATTGGCAATTAGTTTGGAGACTTCCAGTAGTTCTGGCAAGAAATAATTGTGGCTTGTAGAAGATATTGTAAGTGGAAATGGAAATAAATAGCTGAACTTGAGGAATATTTATGAGGCAGAGCTAACAGGTTTTGGTGATTGATGAAATGCCAGAGGCTAAAGGAAAAAGAAGTTTAGAGGAGGCCTGCTGGATGTCTAGGTCCACAAAATTTTTGGCAAATGTACATCTACACAGATAAAGCAAAATACACATCCACCACAACAGGTACAATGCTACCCAGTATTTAACTAAGAAAGTAATATTAAACTGAATAGAAAATCAAATGATTTTACAAAATATCACCTACTCCATAAAGCACCTTTTATATCAAGATGACTGCAATGTTAACCATGAAAATCATTTAAAGAAAACAATACTAGTGGGTATATTTCATCCATTTAATTAAGAAATTGCATTTATTTTACTAGAATCTTAGATTGGCAAAGCAATATTTTATTTTGACTTTGATGTGATAGTCCAAGAGCAGATCTTTTAACATTTAAGAATTTCATTGAATTTGATCTTTTTGGTGGCAGAAATTTTAAGAATTCTCTGATTTTATTCACACAAAAATTATTCCTTTTCACTGACTAGCATTTCTGCCACTCTGTTATGCCTAATGCCTGTGCATTCATGCACGTGGGAACACTTTTAAATCATGCACAACATCTGACCTGTGTTTTATAATATTCACATATGCACAGGGCAGTGGTAAATCAAAGGTTCCTTACTGTAAGCATTAAGGAAAGCAATACAAGAGAATAAAAGCTTAAAATTGGAGCTCTATTAAAAGGGCCAGCTAAAATCTAGAAAATAATTATACCATGAGTTGGTTTCCAAGCTAGTTCAAGAACCCTGCTGGTTTAAAGCATGTGGGAAATCTGCCTCTCCAGGCACATCTTTGATCATGGTTGTGCCTTCTTTACCTGATCAAGTAATTAAAGTAACAAATGATGTAGAGTTTTATAATGCAATCTGGAAAATCAAAATAAAGTCAGACTCTTTTCCCAAATACACTAGAAAAGCATCAGTTATGGGCTACTAATCACCTATAACAAATTACCCAGTTAGAATATTCAGCTCCAGTTAAACAGTTTATCTTTTGGCCCCTGTCATTTTGAATAATCACCCTCTTCACTTGAGGATGACACCTTCTTCTCTCCATGGTAAAGTTAAAGATGTCCTAGGTGCTCCCAGCACACCAGGTTAAAGGCACTCTCTGTTTTCACCCCTGAACACATTTGGGTTAATAGCATTTGTCACTTGACATACCCTAAATACATGATAAGAAATCTAAACCTAAATGAAAGTTTTAAAATAGTTCTTATTTTGATTCCTTGAAGAAAGAAATGGGTACCAGCAAACATTCTTAAAACAAAAGTCTTTTCAAATGTCAACAAAGAGATTTGGAATTTTGTAAAGGCACACACATCAAAAATTAGACTTTATAGATCATAAGTGCTAACAGACACAAGTCCAGTAAAGTAAGCTCAGAGTTTGTGGCTGGAAAACATCTAGAAAAATAGATGAATCAAAAGAAGCCTGGACTTAAAATGTAAGGCAAAATGAAATTTCTGCATCCTTAGGCTGGGTTCTTAAAGCAAATAAAACTTCTCACAGAATGCAACAATAATATGGTCTAGTTGCCTTCTGAACTGAGGCAGAAATATTACTGATATATCATCAGGCTAAAAATTACATTCCAAGGTATTCTCCACAAAAAAACCACATTGCAGCTTTGCATGGTATACATTTTGTGGAGCTGGGACCACAGCTTCTGGAGGAAGTGAATCTGCTACAGTAACAACCTGTCTAGGGTCACATAGGCACAGGTGGAATCATTCTTCAGCAAATTTTACAAATGATAGGTGATAGGTGTCATCTTGTGTTTCTGAAAGTGTGAATATTTTTCAAGAGATTGGAACCCCAATGTACTACACGGTTTTAACTTACAGATGGTAAGAGAATGGAGAGGAAAAGATTACCTTATAAACACACAAGATATTGTATATTACCATTATTGTTTTTGATTCATCTATACAAATATCACACTTTAGTTAAGGACCAATACAAGAGTTATTTTGCTAGTAAAAGCAGTTGATGACAAAAAATATTTTATTGCATATTGAAGATTAAATATGTGGAGATACATTTATCACAATGAGATTCTCTCTTGAGAACCACATTATTAAAGTGAATTATGGATAGAGATTATTAAATAAATCTGCTGTCATGTTACAAATTGAAACTAAAACAAGAATAAGGCATTTCAAGTGTCTTCTTCCCTATCCATAATAAATTGGACTTTAAAAGATACATTATGTGTTTTTCAAAATGAATTTATTCCACAGTTTCTTTCTTTACACAAAGACTTGGCTCAGTGTCATTATTAAATAAAATTTTCAAAAACTTAACTGACAATACCATATATCTATACTAACTCATGAATAATATCAGTCTAAATCAGTATAATAATTTCTGCTAATATTTTGGATGTGTGAATACTCAGTGTATGTATTTATAAATACATAGTACTTCAATTTTTATATTCTTAATATTATAATCCAATCTACAAATATTTGCTTGGATCATTCCTATTCTAGAATTTCTCATATTGCAGTTGAGTTTGTCAAAATGATTTTATTTTGCCTTTTGAGGGTTTCCAATTGTTTAGTTTTTTATAACCATCTATTCTTGTCTTGTTGCTTTCTTTTTATTTTGTAATGTCTTATTTCTGCTTATGCACATAGTAGTTTTCCTTATTTTTATGGGCTTAAAATAATTATTTTAAAATTATTTTAAATTTTCATTATTATCTTCACCTTGTAGAGTGAATTAATTTCCAAAATATTATTGTATAAATTAATTTCCTCTGTTTTCTCCTGTGTTTGGAATTTTGGTTCCTGGGCTCTGTATTGTTCTTGATGGTCAGCTCTCTCCTCCTATTGGCAGTTCTATAGTTTTCTCCATCCTGCCTCCAGAGGATCGTGTCTAGACCAGGTCTAATGCTGATGGCTCAGAAAAGCTATAACAATACAATAGTAGCAGTGCTGACTACGTGACCAAGCAACACAAAAAGTTGCATTGAATCAATTGGATCACTCACTTAGAAGAGCCCTTCCCTTAGTTTAATGATCTGCTGTCTTGGTCTTGGAATTCTTAATAGTATTACCCTTGAATTTGTGTTCGTCAGGGAAATCTGAAGGGGCAATGGAACATGCACATGAGCAGAGGAGCTATGTGCAATATGCAAGCCCCTGTTCCTTGATGCCTCATGCACATAATAGCTTTCCTGATGCCCCATAGGCACAGAATTCATGTGTGCTCTGAGTGGTAGTTCCAAAAAATTCAAAAAGGGTACAAAGTAAATGTGTTACGTGTATACAACCCTGAGAGGCTACGCTTTCTGTTTTAATCAGAACTTGCTGCAAACACAGAAAGAAGGCAACAGAGTGCTATGAAACATGAACAACCAAAGAACTGTATCATAACCTTTTTAACTTGGATGTTTCTTCCCTATATTAGTCAACTATTTATGCTGAAAATGAAGACATAGAAATGAAAGGAAAGATAAGACAACTCATAGCTCCTCTTCCTTTCAGTTCTTCCTTACCCTTTAGTAAGCACAAGGTAGAGAATGTTGGCAGAATGTGTGCATGTTGATAAGTTAAATACAAAAGTTGAGTTACCTTTGTGCAGTGTTTCTATTATTGGTAATAACAAAACATATATGCATATACATAGTATGAAATGCATTGTGTAATTGTGGTGATTCTGTGTATAAGTTAAATGCTTTTATATTTGCATTTTAGACTGGCATTGCACAATATAAAAATGAATGTGAAAATTTATTGCAATGATTTAAATTTTTAATTTTTCTTTAGAGAGGACATTAAATAGCAAAAACAAACAAACAATGGCCACAGATGAAAGGAAAAATTTTATACTTTGGTACATTTAATGGAACTTTTTCTTGTGTTTTGAACCAGAGCCCCATACTTTCATTTTGCATTAGGACTTGCAAATTATTAATATATAGGCAGCCTTGGAGACTGAGTCTAGGAAAAGCCAATATTTGAGCCAATGGGCACTAAAGCCCAAGCTATTGCTTTGAAGCTGTGGGCCTGGTCAGGTCGTCTATATAAGGTGGGGCATTTTTGTTCTACAGGACCCTGTGGGAACCTTTACTAATTGTGAATAGAGGCTTTAAAAAAAAAATCAAAGATTACTGTTTGTATTCATATAATGCTTCATACTTAAGAAGGCAGCCTCTCTATTATGGATTAAAGAAAAGACTGTGGCTTTAGCATTTTTTACCTTTTAGTTTCTGGTCTATGGAGATATTTATCTTGTTTTGTTTATGTTTATCTTTTAAATTTTATTTATTCATATTTTTCTATCAATGCTCTGTATTTGGAGCAGAGTTATAGACAGATGTCTCCACAAGAACAGCATAGTTTTAGATGAACAGATTTAATGAAACATAGATTAAACTTTAGGTGTTATATATTTAACATTTCTAATAAAATATGTAATTATTAAGAAAAAGAGGGGTCACAGTCAGTTACAGATTGAACTCTTTGTTCTACTACTTTCCCCCGTCCTCACTACTGCATTTGACTAGTCTTAAAAAAATAAAAAAAAAGAAAGAGAGGGGAAAACAAATGGTTTAGTCTCCAAAATATCTACTGCATCACAATGATTCACCCAGGCATCTTCCCTGTAATGATTACAGAAAAGCTCACTACTATAATCAGCATTCATATGAAGACAACTGTACAAGTCTGATGGTTACTAATATGGAAGGGTTGCTTCCCTTCTTTGCCAGATCTTTTTAATTTGAATTTATGTTGCAGTCAGTGATTATTAGGCTTAACCAAACAACTCTTTTCTCCCTATTTAATTCTATCTCTTTCAGCAATAAGGTGATTTTGCAAATAAATAGAGTCTTTGGCAGCCCTAATAACTGAAAACAAAACAAGCGAAATGGGTGGAAGCCATCTAGGGCTTTGATGACTTCTTCAAAGATTATTTTACTAATCCCAAGCAAAATCATTATTACTATTGCATTTCAGCTAAGGAAGTTAAAAAAAAAGATCACATTCTCAAAACCATAGTCTTTCATAATTATGATTTATTTGTGAACCAGGCACAGGGCCATGCACAAAGGAAATTATACTCTTGCCGGAAACCTCTGCCTTCTGCAATGCAAGAGGTGGAGATTTGGGGGTGGAGGAGTGGAACATAATGAACAAATTTCCTCTGTCCCATAGTTTTCAGTGGCCTACCAATTCAGTCCCTTCAACCTTACGTTTTTGTAGCCTAAACCCATGCTTGGATATGGTGTCTTTTCTGTTCTGACATAATTTACATTGTCTAAAATGCTACCTTTCTTGCCCACTGTCACTCCCCTAGTATCAAGATACACAGATTGGAAGTGATAAAGCCAGATCATTTTCTAGCCTAAAGGTACAATTGCCATTTGGCATTCTATCCAATCAAGATGAGAAAGTACCCACTGTTGCCAATGATGCCTTCCCAGCCAGCTGTGTTCTGGCAGGTACACCAAGCAATGGCTCCAAGACTAACTCTGTAACTTTCCAAAGCATTATTGGTCTTTCTTCCTTACATGACCAATTTTAAGGATGGTAGAATTAGATGGATAGCTTTGCTCTCTACTGATTTACATGCATCAGAGTATCAACTTCAGACCTATGAGAAATGTATGCCTCAGTCAGAGGATCAAGCACACGACTGTATTCCTAAATGTTCTGCACAGATCTAACTGCACAGAAAGTGATGTCAGTCCCTACTCCTGGCTGTCTCCCTAGAGATTTCCTGGAAGGTTTGAGGATGGCATCTATTCTTGGCCTCTTTCCTCATTCAAATGTTCTCTCAGCAATATCCCCATAGAAAAGAAATGTCCTTTCTGGGGATTAAAGTAAATCAATCTGGAACTCTCACAGAGTCTATGCAAATCATAGACAGTTTATACATTTATACAAGGACCAGGAAATAAAATATTTAATAAATAAATAAACTTTTTTAGGCTGACTAGTATCTTATATCCTTTCATCTCTGTGAACTGGAAGAATTGTTAGAGGAATCCTGAAAATTGGTTTGATTTCAAACAGTCACCTTAATGGGAATGTCATAAAATCCAAATAAAATAAGATACTAGCAAAAGTATGTGGTTTGTGAGGAATTACTTGCATATCCTTCTCTTCCCTGGTACAATAAAAGCCAATGAACAGAAACTAATTTCTTTGATCAAGGATTTCAGTTTTAGGAATCTCTCATTAAAATACAAATGCGTTATATGATTATCACATAATTAGCTACCCTCTTGGAAAATTTACTTCATCAAATTGATGTTGCAGATTAATGGTTAAGACATAGGAAGGGAACACGGAGAGGGATGCTTCCTGGAAGTTGGCAGAGTGCCTCAGGATGGCAAGGATATTGTTGTCACATGGGAACATGGGGAACATGTACCTGGAAGGAAAGACTCATCCACCAGAAATGAGGTAATGAGAATAGAATGGAAAAGTGGACAGAATGGAATTGAAAATTCAATTACTTCACAATTTTTTCTGGAGTTTTCCCTGTCCCTAAATCATCCTGAGAGGTAGATCTGATTCTGTGTTATGCCCCAGAGCAAGGAAGAGGAAGGAGTGCTATTCTATTCTACCTTTGGGTAGAGGTACGAGAGCAATATCCTCTGACTGACTCAAATGCTGAGCAGTAATAGGAATTTAGAATATTACAATGGTGATTGTTAAATTTCAAACTGAATTATATAATTTGTTTTTATTATAATCTGAAGTAGGACAGATGAAAATAATGATGTACAATAGGAACATGTTGCTATTCTTGTTTAAAATATTTTTAGAATTTAGTTTCATAGGTACATCATCTCAGTTTTGATTTTGCCTATTGCTGGTTAAATCAACTTTTCCCTAAGTGCAGAACTGCTTAAATCAGAGGTAGGCACACTACAGCCTGGCAAATCTGGTCCTCCACCTGTTTCTATAAATAAAATTTTATGGAAACTCAGCCAATTTGCTGCCTGCTTTCCAGCTACAATGGTAGAGTTGGGTAGTTATATAACAGTACCTATGGGTTACAAATCCTAAAATATTTGCTGTGTAGTGCTTTGCAGAAAAAGTTTGCTGATCCCTTGTTTAAATGCAATCCTTTCTTTAAAAAATTTCAAAGCCTGGGTAGCTTTTAAACAAAACAACATGAATTTTTAGTAGTTGAACACAGCCCCCTGGCTGACATATGAACCATAGGAGTATTCAAGGAGGGCATCAAATTTTGAAATATTAATTTGAAAATTAGCCTGAAAACCTAATTTTCTTTTCTTGCATATAAATTCTTTATGATCATTTGCTAAAAAAACTATATTATGAGATTAACAAATGACTTTTATAAATTTCTCACATATATTTAAAATATGATTATATATACTTCTTTTTAGGAATGCAATAATGCCTATATAAACTAAAATTCATTACACAGAGAAGTGATTTACTGTATAAAATATTTAGAATGCATATTGATATTGATATAAGCCAATGGCTTGACTATAAGAGATTAGGTCAAATTATTAGTTGGAATAGTACAAGGCCAGAATCAGGACTAAAGAATCTGACTGGATAATGGGCCTGGTCCCCAAGAAAACTTATTTGTGTTCAAAAACAATATGGCAATAGGGGATGTTCCCACGAAATCTGAGCATATGCCAGTATCAAAATGATCAGATATGTTAGCTAGGTATGTCACACTAGATCAACATGGGTAATCAAGAAGGCAGACCAGGACAAATGAAGGGATAGCTTTGAAGAGCTAAAAATTCACATCTGAAATCTAGACCTAAATCTTACTCCAGTTACTTCCTGTCTGATGTCAACAAGTCTTTTTTCCAGAATTTTTCTGAAGTTTGATTCCCCTCTAGGAAGTCTAAAATGAGAGCACACTTATCCATCTCACAAGATGGCATATGGGGATCCTGTGAGAACAGTGTGTGCAATAGCTTTGTTTGTAGGAGAGCCACTTTAAAATTTGTGAATTAATTGCTATTATAGTTAATACTGCTATTGTGCTAGTAAAATCCCCCCAGATCCCAGCTAAAACAAAAGTTATTAACATAGATCTCTAATTTTTACGTGGACCTTAATAAGCATGTTTTCTTTTATATTTAACTTTTTAACATTTTTTTTTTCTGTAGAACTTTACCCATTTTCTTTGTACAGTTGTTAGATGTAATGGAAGAGGAACAAAGCATGATTTTGTGGGCGGTATAACACAAACAGTTCTGACAGGGGACCTTATCTGCTCCACACCTTTTGGTCGGTCCAAAGCCCACCACAGGGCTCAACATGCCTGCTTCTGACTGCCTTGGCTTGCTGCTCTAACTACCCTGAACATTTGTTTGATAGAGGAGTTTCTTATGAATGATTAATTCTTAATGATGCCATACCATAGATGAAAGATAATATCTAAACTAGAATTGTCACCAATTTGTGTATCAAGCTAAGATACTAAACATACATGAGTGGATTAATAAAATGTGGTATATGTATACCATGGAGTACTACTCAGCCATAAAAAAACAATGGTGAACTAGCACCTCTTGTATTATCCTGGATAGAGCTGGACCCCATTCTCCTAAGTAAAGTATCACAAGAATGGAAAAACCAGCACCACATGTACTCACCATCAAATTGGCACTAACTGATCAACACATATGTGCACAATATGGTAGTAACATTCATCAAGTGTCGGGCAGGTGGGAGGGGGGAGAGGGGATGGGTATATTCACACCTAATGGGTACGGTGTGCACTGTTTGGGGAATGTGTGCACTGTTTGGGGAATGGACACGCTTGTAGCTCTGTCTCCAGAGGGTCAAAGACAATATATATAACCTAAACATTTGTACTCCCATAATATTCAGGAAAAAAAGTATTTCAATAAAATTGGTTTGTGTTATTAAAAAAATGAAAAGAAACAGAACTGGACAATGAAAGGGGTTAGCAGGAGGTGGGGTGGAAAATAGGAAAAACTGAAATGAGACTGGGGAAAGTAAATGGCAAGGAAAGGAAAGCAGTTTTGAAGACAATTCAATCAGTACTGAAAGTCCCCCAGGATGTTGCTTTTATTATAGAGGCCACTTCACTTAGATCAGATGGAAGTGAACTCTAAAAAGGTTGAACAGGGCCAGAAAGAGTGGCTCAGAGACTCGCTTAGCAGACCAAATAGACCTCTCCGATCACCTTAGCCCAGAGGACTACTCATGGAGAAAGTTGCCTGCCTCACATATTAAAGCCCAGGTTTCTTGGCAGCCAGTGGACTTCTTAATTAAACTCACTTCCAGAGAGAAGTAAGTTTACACTCACTTGCCTGCCCTGAGCATAGCACAGAAACACATTTGGAAGGGCTCTCTTCATTATCATCTCATCTTCTATATGAGAATGTCTGATTATTAACATTTGGGAAACAAAAGTGATAGCTTTTGGGGGTAAAACCCAAAAACTGTCTGTGAGCTATGAACAATGGCCAAATTGATCACTTCTGACTATTTATTTATAGCTATACTTCTATTTATAGCTATATTCCTATTCCACCACAAAATATCCTTAAAATTACTCAATATAGAGTAAAAACAGTAAAAGTTAAATATATAGATAATACATACATTTTTATATTGTATAAATAATATATATTTTATACTATGTATTTTTATATATTATAATTATATAATACATATAAATCTTGCTTTTCCATACAGACTAAATTCTTAACAGAGTAATGCCTAAAAACTTTATAAACTACAATGATGATTTTAATATTTAGGATTACAGTAATAATCACTGGCATTTAATCTATGTGTGACCAGAATATTAAATACATTTCCTAAATCAGTCCTGGATGTATGCAGTCTATGAAGTATGCAGTAATATTTTTAGCTAACAAATGAAACACTAAGTAAGAGTGGCTTTCTATAAAAGTTGACACTTTAAATCACACTCTCTGTTCTAAATTAAGGTTTTTGGCAAACTGCTAATAAGCAACACAGTCCCTTACCAGCAGTTTACAAATCTGTCCAGATCTAGTAATTTTAAATCTAGTGTCAATATCCACAAGCATCAGTAGCCAGAGAAACAAACTGCCTCCTTTCCAAAAGCAAAAAAGCTGCTATCTTCATGATATAGCTATAGAAAGAACAGACGTAATTGTGCTCTAATTATGATAAATACATTTATATTTATCCTCTGGAAGTACTATTTGCTCAAGTTTTGAGGAAGCTCTCACATTTGTCTTTATAAATAGCTGTGTTTGAATACATCAATTCTGGGGAAAATGTGTATACATATTTTTACTAATGTTGGAAATGATCAGATGTTTCCAGATCTAAACCACATATTTTTCAATTTTGTCTTTTCAATGTAGTAAATAAAAAATTACTTTAGAATGGTAGATGGGACAATATGATATTTTCTTAGATTAATAGAAGAAATTCACATCATTCTATTAGTTTTGTGAGCATACAAAGAAAAAATAGATAATTAATCAGAAATTGTGATACTAATAAAAATGTTAAGTTACAAATGGTAGCATAAGCAGCATAGCTCAAAACAATTAATTGGAATTTCTAATCACATGCTGAATTTCATTTATGTTATGCAGCTAGAACTCTAACATACACACAATTACTCAAATTCCACATTAATATATTTATACCTATTAATTCATATGCAGTTACTGGAGCGTGGACATCTTAGTGCCCATCTAAAAGAGATAATATGGCTTAGTCTCTTCAAAGAGCATTTGTTTGCAGTATGAATATTTCATATTTGAGAGAGTTCTAAATTTGAATATAGATTGACTCATAATGTGGTCTTTGGCTCTACTCAGCAGTGTAAATGACATTGAGTAATTCATACAGCTCCTGCAAGATCTACAAATTTAACCTTAATCAGATTACTAGATTAGATACTTTTGCAAATTAACTGTAAGTGACAATGAGTCTTAGAAAATAAATATCCACAGGAAGCTATTTGGATAATTAAATATTTTATTCTTTAAAAATTAATGGGTTCATAATACAAAAATAGGTTAAAAAGTTCAAGTCAATTCACAAAAATATATTAAAATGGCCCTTAAATATATGAAAAGATGTTCAAACTCATAATTAGAGCAACACAAATTTCAATTAACCAGAGAGATCATTTACCATCTCTAAAATTGGTTAAATAATAAAAGTTATTACAATTATTTTTGAGAGTGAGGAAATTTCTCTTGGCAATATAAATTAGAAAACCCTTTTGAAGGAACATTTTGCAATTCTAATAAATACAACTGATAAGCTTAACTTCTGACTCACACTAGAAATCTGCCATACAGATACAATTCCACTAACATAAAAATACATCTCCACAAAGTTATTCATAGCAGTAAAGTTTATAATTCTAAAATGTTATAAACAACTTAAATACTCAAATGTAAAAGAATAGTTGAAAAATACTTGGTCCATTCACACAATGGAATATCATCAGCTGTTGAATGAGGAATAAGATCTTTATGAATTGAATAGAGTGATTTCCAGGGTATGCTATTAAGCAAACTAAGCAACATGCAAAGGAATATCTATACTGTGCTCTTTGCCTGTAAATAAGAAGAGAAAATAAATACATACATAGACACACAAGAGGAAGAAATCAAAAACTAATGAGATGAATTAGTTATAGGGGTGAGAGGCTGGAACTGGGTGTAAGCGGGTGGAAGCAGTATGCAAAAAATAGGGGAGCAAAGGTGTGGTACTTCTCAGAGTATACCTTGTGATACAATTCTATCTTTTGAAGCCATATGAATTATTCATACATGCTATATTTAGATGTTTTCCCCCCACTAAATCTCACATTGAAATTTGATCCCAAATGTTGGTGATGGGTCCTAATAGGAGGTGTTTGGGGCATGGGGGCCAGACCCTTCATAAACAGATTAATGCCCACCCTGAGGTGGGGTGAGGCAGTCAGCAATCACTCTATAGTTCCTACAAGAGCTGTTTTTTATAAAGAGCCTGGCACGCCCTGCATTCTTGCTCTCTTGCCATATGATCACTGTACACACTTGCTTCCCTTGCCTTCCGCCACAAGTGGAAGCAGGCTGAGGTCTTCACCAGTTGCCGAGTCTTGCACTTTTCTAGATATCAGAATCATGGGAAGATAGACATGTAAAAAGGAATTACAGGGTAGAAAATTAAATGCAAAAAAAAAAAACACCCACAAAAACCCACAACTATGGGATAAATTTTCCTATATTAATGCTTGTATTTACTTGTGAGTGGTAGGTCAGAGAAATTTTTAGGATGTAAACCAAAATGTGCACTCACTTTCTTAAGGGTGTTGTTAAATGGGGTCTTGAAGCACTCATTTTGTCCTGAAATTAGTTAAAAGAGACATGAGCACAGTCGCCCAATCTACATACACTTGAAATAAGTCACAGCTGAAAGGCTCATAAGAAATGTAGCTGCCAGAATTTGAAATTACCAAGATAATTTTTATAGACATTCAGCTATCTTGTGAAATTAGCATAGTACACACAAAATGAAGCCTATAAATGATTTAATAATTTCTGTCTAAATATCTGCTGAGCATTCTTATTAAATTGTCAGGACATTGTTTGCTAGGTGATTAATCAGGGCCATACAAATAAAAGAATGCTTTGTCAAAATACTTGTAATTCATCTCTTTTGGGGTGTTCATATTCAGAGAAGAGCCTATTTATTACTGTTACCATTACACAAAGATGCCTTCTACAGGCAACCATTTTAAAATTGGTTTAATAATGTTGTGGCTAATTTTAATTTAGTTAGGATTTATGGCATCTATCCATTGCCTTTCAAATGAAATAAAGGGCTCAATAAGTGTATAATTAAATATGAAATCTTAAAATGGGTGGAAGCAATGGACAAGAAAAGTGTATCCTTTTATCTGTCACCAAGCTTGAACCCATTTGTTGACTTGCAAATGAGCTGTCAGTAGAGAAAATCTGCTTTGCGTGGCTGCCAGAGATTTATTTTATGCAAGGAGTGTTTGATTTCTTCTATACAAGTCAGGGTGGAAAGAGGAAGACTTATTTATGCTGTATGCCACACACATCCCATTGTGTCATATCTCTTTGAGAGGAATTTAAGTATGGATATCTAAATACAGGAATCATGAATTGACGGGCACTTGGGTTGTTTCCACATCCTTGCAATAGTGATAATATCCAGAAATTTTTAAAAAATTGCTGTAATAAAGCCCAACAGATATGTTATAATTCTGTGCACTATTTTAAATGTAATATCAGGAAATAAAATAATGACACTCAAAAAAAATAAATACAGGAATCATGAATTTTAGAGAAACAGGGATATAGCATTCACTCCATATTGGTTATTACCTGCAATTATTTCCATGAAAAAAAATTTTAGTACTGTGGTATAGGACATTCCCTTCTATATTTAAACTTAGGGCAATTGACTTAGAAGAGTTATACAATCAAAGGGGTTCAGGTGAAAGTTATTTCATTTTTCCATAAACAAGTTTCATGTACCTTTGAAAATGAAGGCATCATATCATTAGAATGGTTTTCCTATATCATCTGATACACATGAAATTCCTCCTCCAGGGGAAAGCATTCTGCTCTGCAATTTTAAATTCAGTGATAGAAGGGAAGTAGTTGATTGGACAGCTGAATTTCACCTCATAATTTATTCACAATTTCTGCTGCTAGTTGCAAAGCAGAAAGAGTAAGGACTGTTTGAAGAAATTCATTTTGCATGTATTTGTGTGTGTGTGTGTGTGTGTGTGTGTGTGTGTGTGTTAAAGATGTAATGTGTATTTTCTGCTATACATTTTGGTCAAAATTTTGGAAAGTCACTAATTTAGGTTTAGATTGTTAGGATAGCAACAGATTTTGTTGGCAAAATGTACCAGCCCATAGAACAGTGAAAGATAATAACCTAACACGATCTTAGTAAAATAATAATTACCTTAATGGACTAGTATTTGTTAAACCGCATAATCTTCCACTTACATCTAGTGCTATCCTTTATCAGTGATAAAATAAAGTAAAATCTGTATTTTAATTTGCTTAGTTAGAATGTGTAACTCTTTTTGCAAATGTACCACAACTTCAGAGAAATTATGTTATTGTATTGATATTTAAAATCGGATTAAGAAAATTGCAGCAAATTTTAATGTGATTTGACACCTATCGGCTTTGTTGAAACATATATTTTGACATTATACTAAATAAAAAGTATGAGCACTGTTCTACATATAGTAAGTAGTTTCCTGCTACAAATGACATGGCCTGGCTGGGCAGTCACTTTGAGGCCTGACCAAGACTCAACAGAGCAACTGTATCAATCATGGATGGAATTTTAGATATTCAGAGTAATATGTTTTATGTCCATAACAGTTATACATAGCCTGCCCTGCTACAGAAACTATTGTCTTCTAGGTCCCATGCAAAACTGGTATCATTCTGCAACATCTAATAGTTTGGGGCAGTATACCAAATACATATTGTCTCCCAAATCCATAGAAACCTACTAAATGTTATGCATCTTTTATAGAGGTTCAAGGTGTAACAACTTGCCCTCTGCTTTTAAGAGAATGTTCTGATATGCTTCAGAAAATTGAATTGCTAAATAATTTTTTGATGAGGCAGGACTTTAATCTTTGTAGTAGTTTTTTCCCACATTTTACCATGCATTTATTTTGCATGTGATTCTGATCAGTAGAGCTGATTAACTTGGTAATACCATATAATATACTAGCATGATATTCTTGAGAAAGTCAAGAAAAATAAAGATCCTATAGACCTGCGATCCCCAACCCCTGGCCATGGACCAGTACCGGTCCATGGCCTGTCAGAGACCGGGCCAGACCTCCACTGTCCCCAACCCTCCACCCCCACTCTCACCCCTGTCCATGGAAAAATTGTCTTCCATGAAACTTAGGAAAGAGGGGGAGGGCGAACAGCAGAAGGTAAGTGGCTTGAGTGGTGGGAGAGTGAACTAAGCTTCGTCTGTATTTAAAGCCACTCCCCATTGCTCACATCATTGCCAGACCTCTGCTTCCCCAGCTCCCCCCTACCCTGCCCATCCATGGAAAAATTGTCTTCCATGAAACCAACTACTGGTGCCAAAAATGTTGGGGACCGGTGCTATAGACCATATTGTGACCAAAATCATTATAGTTAACATAGCCTGGAACATGACAGTAAATGTTTACTGCTGTCCTCATATAAGAGGGAATTGGTTTTGATTTTCCTTAAGTATGGGGATTGAAGAGAAAACATTCTACTGATAAGTAACTACATATCAAGTATTATACGTATAATATTAACCAAGCCCACCTAGAGTAGTCCTCAGCAGCTACAGATGTAATTACAGATGAAGCTGTGTTGATGTGAGGCAGTGCAGGAAAAGTATTTTATACAGAGTAGAAAACTGATTGACATTAAAATGATGTTAATTTCTAGTTTGTTATAAGTTTGAAATTCTTTTAAAATCTTTAAAGTAAGTCAAATATTGCGTTACACACATAGGAAAATGATGATAGGATGATAGCAAAGCTAAATATGATGGATTTATAGAATGAGTATATTTTTGAAACTTATAATGTGTCAATCACTGGGCTAGATGCCTTACATACTGTAGTTTATTTAGTTGTTGTATTAACCCTATGATAAATTTTGTGCACATAGAGCTTGCTATTTGTCAAAGTCACACAGTCATTACTTGGAAAAGTCTGAGATTCAAATCTGGCTGACTGAAATGTGACCACACTTTCCCTTACACTGTCTTACTTCATAGTTTATTGCATAGTTTCAGGGACTTTTATCTTCTAACATTTGTTTTACAGCAACTGTTATTTTTCACAGATAATCAGACATGAGGAAAGGAATAAACATGGTAGAATGATATAAAACTGCAGAATCTACCTTGTCTAATAGATTAAAAATTAACAAATGATGGTAAAATCAGCTAAAAATTACCAGGAGAAACCTAGAAAGAAAGGAGAAACTTTTACTTACAAAAAGTCATGAAATAGAAACTGAGGGATAAAACAAATTCTGGATCTGTGAAGAGCAGGACTCTGAACCACAACTCTATTATAAATCTAATTATAAATCTATTATAATTACTCTTAAAAACTATTCTCCCAGATATCAATTCACTCTTTAGAGGGGCAAACTAAGTAAACGGGCTTATAGTTTCCTCCTTTCTCTCCTCTGACTGGGATGTAGTCTGTGCGGATTTTGTGGAAAGGTGAGTGAAATGGTGATGGGCTGTTGAACATCCCAGGTTTATTCTCTCTGTGCCAGTTAAGACTCCAGGGCTGGACACCACAAGGATATGGTGAAAAACCATCGGAATGGGTTTTCCTCATTGCACATTATTTAGAATGAAGTACAATAGTATTATAACTACTCTGAAGATCACTTACATTAACTCTTTATTCATCAGAGACCCCAAATCCTGGACATCTTATTGCCTGTGACTGTTCCTTATAGTTAGAAAGAATTTTTCTCTTCCTAAAATCACTTACCTTGGCCTAAACTCACTAAGGGCTATAGCACAATTATACAAGCAAGGAAAGGAGCATCACATACTCCAGACATGGTAAAAAAATCAAAGAACCAAGTCAGAAATCATGGCAATTTGAACCTTCCAGAACTTTGGATTACTTTACATATCACTCAGATAATGTAGGCCAAGCCAAAGTACCCTTGTAAAGGATGAATCCCATTAAGAAAAAAAAAAAAAGAAACAGAAATGAACCACATAGAAAAAAAATGACTTTTAAAGGTCCTTTATACATCTCCCAGTGCTTCCTCTTCTTATTTCAATAGATATACTTAGTCTCCTAATAATGTATTATCCTTTATTTCCTAATCTTCTAAAATAAGGTGACCTCAGTCTTGCAGGTGGTAAAAATGGAAATTATTGAATAAACATTAGTGCCACAGATGAGAATTGCTCTTTTAAAGTCAAAAACTGTTCTGCTTTATGTGTTTTCTCTAAAGTGCATGCATTTCAATTCCCTGTTTGCCCTTTCTTCTATTTAAATATAATTGAGTGGAAATGATGTTCTCTGGAATATGTTCTTTGTGGAAGAAGTTAGATAGCATATACTCACTAGAGGGAGGAAAATTCTTCCTAAAATCCCTTACCCAGCATTGAACTATACTTTGTAACTTCCCTTTTGTTTCCCACTACAGAATCTTGTATACCAAATGTTTTCTACTACCTCCATGGGATTTTTTAAATTATCATTTTAAGGGAAGGGTTCAATTTGTTTCTGTATTCTTATAAAAAGACTTTTTCCTTGGGTTTTTCTGAAACTATTACTATACACTTACCGTACATTTACTAAATTAATATCTCCAGCCCTATCTTCTTCCCTGAATTTGGTATATTCAACTGCATCACACATTTTTATCTGATGTCTAATAGATATCTTAAATAAACATATCTATCACAAACCCCCTATTATTTTTCTCTCCCTGATAACGATTGTCAATCCCAGTTTTTCCCACTTCAGGAAAAATTTCATCCAGTTCCTCAAGTCCTAATCCTAGAGGCTACTCTAGGTTCCTCTCTTTCATCTCACATCTTTGTCATCAGCAAATCATTCTGGTTTAATCATCAAAATATGTCCCCAATCAGATCACTTTTACTATTTTTCTATTGCCACCAACTTAGTCCCAGTTATCATCACCTGAAATGTAGACTAATGTAATAGTTTTTTAATTGGTATCTTAACTTTCACCTTTTTTTCTCTGCAATCTATTTTCCATAGAGGAGACAAAATGGTCTTTTAAAAAGTTAAATGATCATATCATTCTGCTTTTTAAAATTCTGCAATAGGTTCTCATCACACATATAATAAAACCTAAATTCTTACCAAGCTCTATAACCTACAATACATCTTGGGTTTTGCCCACCTCTTAACCTTACTTTCTACCCTGTCCCTGTTAACTGTGCTCCAGCTATTTGTTCCTGCCTCAGAGATGCCCCTACTTGGAGTGCCTTATCTCCAGATTTCCTTATATAATAGTTTCCCCTCTTCCTTGATTCAGGTCTCTTGCTCTAATGTCACTTCATCTATAATATTGTCCCCTTCCCCTACTAGGCTCACTCTAAAATTCTGGTTTTTTCTATAGCACTTATCAACTTTTGACTTTATATTATATATTTTTATCCAAAATTTATTGCCTTTCCTAGCCATCATTAGATATGATTCATAAAGAAAAGGATTTGGTTTTTTTATTTATACACTACTATAGCTCCAAACTAGGAATTCTCAAACATGGCACTACTGACATTTTGAACCAGATAATTCTTTGTTGTGAGGGGCTGTCCTATGTATTACAGGATGTTTACCAGAATCCTTCCACCTACTACCTCCCTGGTTTATCTCCAAACATTGCCAAATATTCCATGAGGAGCAAAATTACCCACACTAGGGGAAGTAATGTCCCATACCCTAATACTGTCTGTCATATAGAGAATGTTTTCTATGTGTCTCTCTACCTCTTTTTCTCTGTTTTACGTATGTAGCCAAAAACATTTAATTACATAGGGAAATACTGATTTAAGATGTTCTTAAAAAGAGGAAAGGAAATGGATTTACAAAGTCCAGTTACACAAAATAGTACAACATATTACGCATGTTTTTGTGTTTGGTTAACAAATAGAAAAAAAATCACTGAAAGAACATATAACAAAATGGGATCAGTAGCTATTCTGAGATGTGTGATTCTGAGTCATTTTATTCTTTATACTTTTCTCTCTATTCAACTTGTTAAATCAAAGGAAAATAACCTTAATATTTATAAATAACAAAGCAATAACTAAAAAAAATATGCTTTAGCAATACCAGAAACAAATCTAAGTATTGCTCTACCCTGCTTTTAAAAAGTTTTTTTTCTTTTCAATTGTGCCTTTTTACATTGGACACAATATAGGATCCTCTTGTAGAGAAACTGCTGTGTGCATGTGTGTAGGGAGATAGGTGCATGCTCAGGCACACATGCACATCTATTTGACAGAGAATTATCTCTTTTATATTCTAAAGGAAAAGCTTTAGACAAGTTGAATTTAACAGAGTTTATATGAACAAAGAATGATTCATGAATTGGGCAACCTCAGGACCAGAAGAGGTTCAGGGAACTCACTTTATCCTTTGTAATTTTTCTGATAGAGACTGAAGCCTGATGCTTTCCCAATGAATGATGTCTGGCCTTTCTCTGAATGCTTAATTATTTCTACTTTATTTCCATTGGAATCACCTTTCTCTACCCTGTAGGCTCACCTGGACTTGCACTGGACTTTGGCTTTCGAGGTGTGGTTCTCACAAAACACAAAAAACTCACAAAACTAAATAAAAAAGAAGTAAGTGATGCTATGCATAGATGACCATATAAACAATGAGACTAGCTGCTAGCATAAAGATGCTGTGCTAACAAACCACTTATGCCATTTGGGTTTGTTTACATATGCAGAAGAAACTAGTTCCTGAATTATTAATTTAATTATTTAATTATAAAATTATCCTCATGGGGAGTCTTGGGAGCTCTCTCATACATACCAAACGCCATAAATCGGGTTGTCCGTAACCCAGGGACTGCCTGTACTCATTGTTTATCTTGAGAACATGTAGAACATGGGTTGTTACCTGCTGGCCTATATCAAGGGGTGAGGTTTCTTTCTGTCTTATCTCTTTAGCCATTGCCTGTCATGCACATCACATTCTAGTTTAACGTTCATTTAATAGTAAAATTATTTTCTTCTCTTCTGCCTTTGAAGGAAGGTTCTCTGTTGTGGCAGGAAATTTTTTTTTTAATTATATTTCCCCAACACACTTTAGCCCTGATGAAGTAAAATAATACTTGCAAGAGAAGGAAATTCCACCCCAAAATATGGTATGCTGATTACTTTGAACTGAAGGCACTTGGGAAACAGCAGATGCAGACAGAGGCTTTCTCTGAGCTTCCCCCATCTGCCTAAAGATGGATCCTCCAAAAAGAACTCAGTTGTCATCAGGGGGGATTAACTCAGATCACAGAAGAGGAGACTGGAGGCTGACACCATGCCCAGACAGACTTTGTCACAGGCTATCATCTGTTCTTCTAAGGGGCCATTCATTTTCCCAAAAATCATTTAGTTCCCCCTAAGTTGCTTCCTCTCCCCTCTCCCCTGTTCCCTGTAAATAGGGTATATAAGCTTCTAGATCTCACTGGGTTTTGGGGTATTCACTTTTCTTTCAAGTAATGCCTCCATGGATATAATAATTTATATAGTTTTTCTCCTGTTAATCTGCCTATTGTCAGTTTATTTCATAGACTCAATTATCTTCCCTTTCCTACACTTGCTGTCCCTTTAGAAAATAGTAACCAAAACCAGATAACATGAGATACTGAACACACATATTGCAATGAGAGAGAAGTGAATACATATCTTTTCAGATTAGAGAATTCTGTTGCAAAAAAATAAAATAAAATATTTTAAGAGTACATTTGAATGGGTAATCTAGAGGTAGAAAGAAGGCACTTTTAGAATTTGATATAAAAATATAGAGGAAGGAGATAATTGTGAAATTAATCTACCAAGAAAATTGTCACAAAACACAAAAATATATTTTAATTTTGACTAAGGTAGTTTGATAGGAACTGACAAATGTGAATGATAGAATGTAATGATTCAGAGTGGAATACTGGTATTATGTGGTGAAATGCATGTTTTACATCTATAATTATACATTATAATTTTATGTCTTCAAAGAGCCTTCTCTGTGAATGCAAATCATATTATGTGAGTATTTTAAAATGTTTTATGTTTTATGCTAAATTGCCCTGGTTGTTAAGATAAAGAGGAAAAATAAATATAGTTGAGTTGCAGAATCAAGATTATAAGGCTACATTACATTTATATATGCTTCTGGTCATAATTGTGCAATGAATGGAATAAGGTCACAGTAGGCAACCAGACAAGGTGAAAAATATTCTAGACAAAGATTAAACAAACTGCACAAGCACCACTCCTGGATATTCAGGTGGTAGCGCCCTCCTATATGCTAATGTATTATAATGAGATAAGAAACAGGTGGGTAATTAGTAGCTCATTTCCTTGTGTCTAGCTAGCTCCACCCTGATTAAAGATCAAGACAAGAATTTGGGGAGAATTGGTGAGGTAGACCAAAGATGAGCTCATAAGGGATGGACCCAGTGGTTAGCAAAAGAAAATACACTGAGTCTGTGTGCATGTGAACCTCTCAGATACAATGCGAGTGTATTCATTCTTCCACTTATTTAAAGATAGCCATTTCAAAATAACTAAGTTGTTTTGTGTATCCCTGCCACTCCCCTTTGCCTGTCAACACTGTTACAAGAAAAGAAATCTAATCTGAGAAAGAACAGCAATTACTCTCCTGGTTGCCTGCGTGAAGTGTCTGGGGAGTGTAGAAAGCATTGCAGCCTGATGATTAGGGTACCTTCTCACTTCATTCATTCTTCCAAAGTGGGTTGAGCTCTCCCTTTGAGGTGGGAATGGAGGTAGAAGGGGAAATCAATAAAGTAGAAGTGTAGTAAAAATGGGAGAAAAAGAAATCAAGCTTAAGTTTAAGAAAAATGGAAAATTATATTCCAAACAATTGGGGCTTCTAAAGTCCTCTTTAGAAAATCAATAGTAATATGTAGGCGTCACTATGCTAAAAGGATTTATAGAATCCTGTACCTTTCAATTGGGAGCTTTGATATTAGGTCTTTGTTCATTGACACAATGTATTGATTTCATCCCCATTGTCCATGAGTTGCTTTTATTTTTTTAAGAACACTACTATATTGTGAATCACGAAGAACCTTCTGGTTTATACAGTTTGGAAGTTACTATCTTTTCTTATTACCTTAGGACTCAAAGCAAGACAGACACAGCAGTAAAAGGAAAGAGAGGTTAGTGAGTTCTTTCCCCTGAGCTCTGTTCCTCTTTTTACAGTGGCCATAATTGAAATATTAGCCAATTTCAAGATGGAATCATTTTTTATGGTTGTTCTCGGTTATCTCTTTAAAAAGATGCAGTGTGGAGATGAAGACGGATTTAAAAACCTTCCTTCTGCATTTAAAGCTTTAATTTTGTCTAAAAGAGTAAGTTGAAGTGTATTTCTTCATTCCGTGTCACTTGAATCTCTGCTTTAAAATAGTGATTAAATGAAATCACAAATTTAGGGATAAACAAAATTTTAACAAATTTGTCTGACAGATGTGAGCTTTTATATAATAAATATTTTTATATCACTTCTTGGCGCATCTAGGTTTTGTTAGAATTCTTGATTGATTTAAAATTTGAACTTAATGAAACTTGAAAACCTCTTCTGTAAAGGGCCAAATAGTAAATATTTTGGATTTTGCTAGTCCAAAATTCTAGATGTTGCAATTACTCAACTCTGCCCTTGTAGCATGAAAGAAATATGAAGAAAAATGAGTGTGGTTGTGTTCCAACAATTCTTTATTTACAAAAACAGGATTTGGCCTGTGGACAATAGTCACCAGACCCCTCCTAAAAGGATATGTGAAAAATATGTATTATGACATGTTGAAACAGCTTAAAATTATAGAAAAAATAGAGAGCAAAATATACAGTAGCTAAAACTCTTTACCTAAAGATGATTATTTAAATTAATATGTTTTCCAGATTTTTTCTACATATGTATATGACAAAGGTAAAATGATATTGAATATATATTTAATACAAGATTTTTGTATTCTATTTTTATATTCAATATTACATTTTTATATCAATGAAATAGTTTTGAAACCCTCATTTTATTTAGAAAAATATTAAAATTTAATGGCTATAAACTTATTTTTGTAATCATCTCCTTTGGTTGAAGTTTTATTTTGTTTCCCAAGTGTCTACCATACTGAAAATGTTACATGTTTTAGATAGAATTTAACCAGTTTTATTTTTTGTTAATTTAGGTATAATTTTAGAAGTGGAAATACTACATCAAAGCATATTAACTTTTAACAAATCTGAATATGAATGCCAAATCACTTTTTAAAAGCACAGGATTTCCTGTTTCATCACATGCTCATTAATAGTCAAGATTATTGTGTAAAATAATTTTTTAATCCTTTTTTTCTAAATTAAATGAAAGAGAAAGAGACAGAGACAAAGAGAAAGAGAGCACTCTAAATGTTTATTTCTAATTTCTGAAAAGAGCTAAATATTTTATATATATATAATATGAATGATACATTTCTTCTATTTATAACATGGCATTGAGAAATATTTTTCTTCTAACGAAAAAATTATGATTATAATAACTGCGACTCTGCTTACTCAATCACACAAAGCAAGGAAAGGGTTTCTGAAATTTTCCTGTCTCAGGGAGCTACAAAATTGCAGGATTTTCTGAAGCCACCAAAAAGTCATAAATTATGTAAAATTGTGACAGAGATCTCAGCAGGTATCCCAGTAAGACTTGGCTGCTCAAGAATTCCAGTGGTTGGTAAAGCTATGTAAAGTCATTCATACTTTACAGTGTAGCAGAGTAATGAACAATTTTTCCCAATGCTAAGAGAATTTATGGAAAGTCCATAGCTATGTTTTTGGGGAGAGGTGGCAAAACTTGGTGATTAAGTGCACTTCAAAGTCAGTGAAAATAGGAAATAACAGTATATGAAGTAAGTAGTACATATGTATGAATATATAATACATATGACCATAATACTTCTTATAGTAATCCTCATAAACCCAGACTAGAAAAGTAGTTTAGCTCAGTAATAGACTGAGGATAATATATTCACATAATATTCTGAGGTACACATAAACCCAGTTTACTTCCAGAAATGAGATGCTATGGGGCCAAAGTGATTTTCCTGAATACAAACCTCTAAAACTTGGACTTAATATTTTCAACTTCAGAAATGTTTGCTGGTAAAATTGTTTAAATTTATTGTCCAAGCTATTATTCCAGTTTTCAACATTTGAAGTGAACATAACATCCTTAAGCCTACATGAAATATGCTATTTTGTATATCATAGCAAGATAAAATAAATATTTTTATTTTTCTAATTTTTAATTTTGAAAATATTCAAACAGAGATATGCAAACACGTAGTAGTATCATAAATATGCATGTATCTACCACTCAGATTCAATAATATTTACTGTATTTATCTAGATAACTGTAAATACCGAATTTTTTATTTTTGTTTCATTTTTCTAAGTAAGCCATTGAAAATAAGTTGCAGACACTATTAAGATTTTACTCCCAAGGTAATTTAGCATTCATATATAAAAATCAGGACATTCTCCTATGTAATCTCAATCCCATTATTTCTTCCAAGAAAATAAGCAACAATTACCTAATGTAAAATATCTAGTATATATCTAAATTTCAAAAATGTCCCCAAAATGTAGCTGTTATATAGAGCCAACATTATTATATTGTTAATCTCTTCTAATCTAGAACAGTTCCCCGGCTCTTGTTTTTTACATTGCAGAAGAAAGATTTCTGAATTTCAAGACATACGGTAGAAACTATCAAAAATGAAACATAGGCGAATACTGGAAAAAAATAATCAAAGCAATAGTGAGCCATATGAAAATTTTACATTGCCTAACAAATGTGCAAATGCAGTCCATGACAGAAAGCAGAAAGAGAAGGTGACAAGGAAGTTCATGCATTATGTACAAAACCACAACAGAACTTGAATGACCAAGTGATAGATTTGGTGGAGAGCAGGGTACAAGGGATATGAGACTTCCAAAGTTGAAAGGGGGCATGTCGGACAGGTATTCAATGTCATGGTATGGAGCAACGTAACTTTTGACAAAGCCTACTTGAAGACATTTGTATTCCAGAACAATAACTAAAGGTAAGAATTGATTTCAGAGGGAAGAGAATGGTTACATAGCTTTTGTAATGTGCCTCAATAATATGATGAAGGTAAGGAATCATGGGCAGGGAACACAGTGGAGAGATTTGAGAACCATGTCATGGAGTATTGCAAAAATTAGAGGAAACACAGTCTTTCACTCATGATACTGTTTGCAAGATTGGGGCTCCCTAAAACACCATCAGGTTCAATAATTCACTAGAAGGGCTCACGGAAGTCATGCTTATGGTTATTAAAAGGAAACAATATGGGTTAAAATCAGCCATGGGGAGAGACTCATAGGGCAGAGAACAGAAAGATTTCAAACACAGAGCTTCTAGGTTTTCTCTCCCAGTTGGAGTCATGGACAGTGTTAACTCTTTGAAATAATATGTGACAATACACATGGAGTATGACCAAGCAAGGAAGATTACCTGAGCCTTGGTGACTCTGTTGTGTGTGTGTGTGTGTGTGTGTGTGTGTGTGTGTGTGTAAACATTCTTTATTCATTTGTTTACTCATCTTTTAAGGCTTTTTATATCTAACTCTGTGGTGCCTTCCTTTGTGATCCAAGCAGAATTAATTTGTCTTTGTTTTTATGTTATTTCAGCATTTAATGTTTATGTTAACTACAGAAAATTCCATATTTCTCTCTTATAACCTTGTAAATACATGTAAGCCAGGAAACACATTTTTTGGAGGATGGGGAAGTAAAGTCTTCTGATGATGGAGAGTTCGGGGACTTTGTGCTAACTTCATCCCAAAAGCATAACTCTTACTTAGAAATGCTAATGTCACCTATCTATGCTTTGAGATCAGAATGCTATCTGTAGAGCGAAGGCTTTGGTTTCAGGATCAGACTGGGAAGGTCTAGGTGTTTCAGGGAGAGGAACAGAGAACTATTTGAAACAGGGACTTAATTATATGAGTGAGATTATTTAATATGTGTTTACTCTGTGCCAGGCACTATATTAAGCTCTTTTCCTGCATTACATCAATTATGAAAGGCAGAAAGGCAGAAAAATGTTGAAAGAATAAGTAAGGGGTAATGTATTCCAACTCAAAAATGTCAGGCCAGGAACTACATCCAGTTGTTTCATTTACATTTTTAAGCTGCAATTATGTCAAGGATAAGTAGAAAGAATGCAAAATGAATAAAATCTTCCTTTTATCTTAACAACTCATTTCCAGTTCCTTCGATTGCTTAGGCCAGCTGATATAGTTTTCTTTCTGTACTTTGACTTGTGTTTTAGGGTTTTGTTTTATTCTATATTTGTTCCTCCTCCCCCAAATGTATTTATTTTCTGTGTAGGAGTTCTGTTTTTTTTGGTTCCTGCTTATAGTGACAAATGCATTTTTTATGCAGACCATGAGAAGGAATGAAAGTATAGGTGTGTATTTTAAAGAGATGAATGGTCTGTTATGTTATAAAACAATCTATAGTGGATATTAAATATTATTCATGAAGAGCTTCCCTGATTGGCCAATTTTAGAAAACAACACTACATTCAGTATGTGTGTGTGTGTGTGTGTGTGTGTGTGTGTGTGTGTGTGTATATATGTATATATATATATAATCATAACCCCTTCTTTCGTTTTGGAAGCACCACTGCAAACTCACCCACTGTTTCTTATCACTTGGCTGACACATTTACCTGAGCTTTGCTAATCCTTTCCCAAGCTATAGAATAGATTTGAGCCAGAGTAGGGTCATTATCCCACAATAATAACAACAAAAAAAGATGCTGAAAGTATGCTTTCTGTCCTTTAATTTCAACAAGATTAGCACATTTAGAAACAGCTTTATAAAGTTCAGTCTGCATATGGTTACCAGCATTTTCCTTTCTAGAATTAAAATGCTTACATTTTATTCATCTTGCAATTAATCAATATAAACACAAATGGCAAGTATGCATGGACAGCCCTTGCTTGATTTTTTTTATACAAATCACAAATGCAAATGACATTTTGTGCTATTTTCCCTTCCTCTTTATACCTCATAATAACCTTTCTCTTTTCAGCATTTTGTTTTATTTATAGAACTTTGCTTAAATTACCGGATGGACCTAGTATGCATCATATATTAGTTCCCAAATGGTTGAGTAGACATGATCAAACAAAAATCAAATTTCCTCTACTATTTTCATGATAGAATACCTTTGGGATGAAATTTTATATCATGTTGCTTAAAGCTGACATCCTTTTTGTCCTCTTCCTCAAAGTGCCATGATATGAAACTAGAATTGATCATACACATTTAATTGTCATATTAATTAAGCATGGCATAAGCAATGTCTTTCCTAGGTATGATATATGTGCTATACACCCTGAATTTAGTGTCTTGATAAAAACTGTGAAAGTCAGCAGATTTGATGTTTTATGTGCTATATATTTATAAAATGTATTCTAATAATATGCTATATTATAAATATCAGCTGTCACTAGTAGTGACATATGATAACATTTATTAACCTATGATAACATTTATTAACCTAATGTCTGATCAGTAATATTCATTCACTATCTCAGTTCTGATATTTACATATTTAGTTAAGTTGAAGAAGTTAATTAGCCATTCTCAAATTCCCTAAAGGCTAGATGTAGATAATACTGCCAGATTCCAGTGAATTAACACCAAAGGACATATCATCACAATATAAGCAGAGGCACTTAGTAAGCCTGGATTGAAAATGCCTACCTGTAGTTGTATAGCTGTGATATCTCCTTCAGTCAACAAATGAATATACTTAAACCTAAAAATTGATAGTTATTAAAATAATAAAGAAATGACTGATGCCCAGTAATATGATATCTATAATACAAAGGAAAAACTTTTCAGAGAAAGTTTTTGAAACCACATATCTGAATACCTACTTACATTAAATTTATATAAAAATTTTAAGAGACATGAATATCTGACTTTCCAAATTGCTATCAATATGAGGAAAAGTAGCCTGCTCCTAAAGACAGATGCAAATGTAGCCTGTGAAAGGCAATCTCTAGGAGTAAGACAGAAGACTGAAATTTTATACAGAGTTGACACAAGAATGCTAAAATTATCTGAAATAACATAATGTAAAGCAGTAAAATTTACTTTGTGTTCTAAAGTATTATAATTACTATTACAATGAAGTGTTAAAAAATGAATAAATTGATCAACACTTATGTGCACATATGGCAGTAGCATTCATCAGCTGTCGGGCAGGTGGGAGGGGGACGGAGGGGATGAGTATATTCACACCTAATGGGTGTAGGGCATGGACATGCCTGAAGTTTTGATTCAGGCAGGGCAAAGACAATATATGTAACCTAAACATTTGTATCCCACAATAAGCTGAGATAAAAAAAATTTAAAAATGAATTAATATGTACACTTATTGTTAAGAGTTAAATTGTGTCCCAGCAAAATTCATATGCTGAAGTCTTAATCCTAGTACCTCAGAATTTGGATTTATATTTGGAATCAGGGCCTTTAAAGAGGTGACTAAATTAAAATAAGGTTGTTAGGGGCTCTAATCCAATTTGACTGGTGTCCTTGTAGGAAGAAATCTGGGCACACAGGGACACACACGCAAAGAGGAATGACCATGTGAGGACACAGGGAAAAAGTGGCCCTCTGCAAGCCAACGAGTGAGGCCTCAGCAAAATCCAAACCTGCCAATACCTTGATATTGGACTTATAGCCTCCAAAACCATGGGAGAAAATAAATTTCTGTTGTGGAAGCCACCCAGTCCATGGTAGTTTGTTATGGCCATCCTAGCAAACGAATAAACTCATATTAAAGAAAATGATGATAATTAAAATAAGGTATGGTCATTATGCCCTACTGAAGGAAACAAAGAATTGTGTGCATTGTTTTGGATCATTGTCATCACAGAAGATAATAGTTCTGAAGCATAAGAAGAAAAGATGGAATAATTAATTATTCTGGAGTGCAAATGAGTATTATGCCTTTCTGTGTATGTACATGCACATATATAGATACGTTGTAAATAACCTCTCCATAGCAGATTATGTGACAAAAGAATAATTATATTTCAAAGTTTGGAGGAATTGAGTTAGGCTAATGACATTATCACGACTACTTTAATAAAAAAAAGTAGACTGCAAATTACTAACTTGCTTCCATTACTAAAAGCACATGAAATGAGTGAAATGATATTCTGAGTAATTACCAATTTTTAGTCATGAATATATAAAACCTCTATTTACATATCTATATCATACCACATAACTTGATTGTTTTGTCTGTGAAGAATCTATCCTCTATAAAGAGCTCGATGGGAAAGTGTGTATATGGAATTCGCCTGATTCTGTTATCCTTTTTACCTTGTACAAGTTAAAAAAATAGTATATTTTAATACTGTATACCATTTTATTATTTTTCTTCTGTTCTTTAAGATCTATTTTTAAAAATTCACAATCTTATAAAGTTGATGAGTTGAGACAAATTGTTGCTTTAGGCTCATCTTGTCTTCATTATCATTTTCAGTGTCAACCTGCTTGCATTGATATGTTTCTATCCTCATTCTAATGATATTTTCAGTTTATATTTTTTCTTGTTTTTAAGTTAATACATTAAGTAATTTTAGTCACACTTGTACATCTCCCACACATTCAGTGAAATATTTTCAGAAAGACAAGAATTTTATACATTCCACATAACAAAAGGGAAATAAGACATGTAACTAACATGGTTCACGTAGTTCTCTATTCTAATACTATGGATAGATATAAGGGATGCCACTAACTTGCTCCCCATAGTTATCTATTCTAATACTGTAGACCCCTTGGAATTTGTTACACATTTTATTATTTATAATATTTACTTCACTGATGTTTTTATATTGAAGCAAAGATATTGGTATTTTATGCCTTTGCAATTCCTTAGAAATAGGCAACTATCCCCAAATTTTATCTAAAAACAGAATCCTTCCTTTACAAATATAACCTGTTCCCCTTAGTGATTATGTAATACAAAGACTATATATCCATATATAAGATGTTGACATAAGTTTGTCATGAACTTTTATTAGGCCAGGAATCTGAGGCTCTGTATAATAAATGTAGCAAAAAATTATAATTACTGATTCAGTGAATCTCATCTGGCACCATGATTTTAACAATGGTACACTATCTGACTTTGTGCTTTCTTTGCAATGTAGTCTAGCAATTTAGAATTTATTTCCAATCCATACTTACTGATTACTGCTTATTTGGAGATGTCTAAAGCAGTCACTACACCCAGTCTCCTAGCCATACAATCTGTACAGTGGTTTGTCCATAATTTTGGCTGAGAGATAAAATCTTCTTTAACTGTCTTTCTATCCTTATTATATCTTATCATTTCCCTACTGCTCACATTGTTTACAGACTTTTTTCTACAGCTATTGTTTAACACTTCTTCAAACTGCGTGGTTCAAATTATCACCCTCTACCATATCCAATCAGAGACATTACTGAAGTCCAATCCTTTAAATTCTGTCTAGAATAGAGAACTTAGGTTTTTTCCTATGAATTGTGACAAATATGTGTTGAAATCTCTACCTTTATTGTGAAATGGTAAATTTCTTTTTCCTGTTCTGTCAGTGTTTGCTTCCACTATCTTTAAGTTCTGTTTTTTTCCGAACATTTCTTGCAGTGCAGGTATACTGAGATAAATTCTCTCAGCTTTTGTTTGTATAAAGTAAAGCCTTTATTTTACCTTCAATATGGAAAGATAGTTCTCCACGGATAAATTTCAAATTTGACTGGGTTGCTTTTTTTTTTTTTTTTTTGGTGCTTTTAAGATATTACCCCATTTTCTGCTGTTTTGCGTAGTGTCTGAAAAAAAAGTCTGCTGTAATTTGTATCAGTTCTGTTTATGTAATTTGTGTTTATTCTATGGCTGCCTTTAAAATTTCTCATTATCATTGTATCAGCACTTTAATCTCTGCTTCCTCCTTCTTTTTATTTAATTTTTCCAATTAATGCTGTTATTAATTTCTTGTTATTTGCATTGGTGTGGTTTTCTTTGTATTCATCCTAACTAGGGTTGATTTTGGACATTAGCAATATTAGCTAAAAATTCTATTATTTTTCTGGAACTTTTTAAAATTCTCAGACACACACACAAAAAAGCAATGAATCACTTTTAAGTTTGTGCTATGTGAATGATTTCACTGTTGCATTTTATTGGAGATAATGATGCAATTTTGTTAACATAAAACACCAAACCAAAAGAATAAGGACATTATTTATTTGGTTGTTTACATATTAAAAGAATTTTTTAAATCTGCATTACCCACAAGAAGATTTACTCAAATAAATACCCAAATCTACTAAATACTGATGAGCCTTAGTGGAGGTAAAAAAAAAAAAAAAAAAATAGCATTTAAACTAATGTCTACACAGTCTGGTACTAGAAATTATTTAAGAGCAATAAGCTACTTACATTTCAGTTTAGATTTCTATTCCTTTGGATAAATTACTTAGATAAGTATTGCAGCATTGATTATAATTAGTAACCTGGAAAAGTATTTGCTTCTGACTGGAAAATACAAGACTTGAGATTCAATGCCTTATGAAATGTAAAACTCTTTCTCTCATTAAGAATTCTCAAAACAGTACTCACCTTTATTAGGTAGAGCATAAACAGCTTTAACAATAAAAGATTAAACAAATATGTATTTCATAAATGTGTTATGAAATACAGACTAATTTGATTTGGGGTTTGACTTTTAATATTTGTGACTATCTATTGCCTTCTTATTCATAGAACATATTTCTAATATGATATTTGTGCTTTAACAAAGTAAAAACACCTATTATTTGGGAAGATTCTCTGGAAGGAAGACAATCTTGAAGTTGCAGCAATAATATAGCTCAATGTTATGTATTTCAAGTTTCCAATCACTAAATTTTTACCCAGAGATTGCATTTATACATAAATCTATTAAAATTTTTCATACTAATAGTTCTCTCCTTATAAAGGGAGCATGGGGAGGCCAAAACTCTAGAAGAATCTCTTTTCTTCCTGAAGTAGATGGAATTTGCATTTTGTACTTTTTTAGAAGACCTGGCTACTTATTTGACTAAATCTTATAGTGGGTGATGTAGATTTAAAAAAATTCTTTTAATAATGTAAACAGCCAAATGAGTAATTTCCTTATTCCTTTGATTTGGTGTTTTATGTTAACAAAATGCCATTATCATTCATTACACATTCTTTATACATTCTGATAATATATTCTTTCCTGAATTTTTTATTTATATATTACCTCAAGCAAAGCACACACCTACATATTTGCATCTTTCTTCAAATGCATTTCTTTTATTATCTTTAATAAAAACTGCTACCAAGCCTTTTGGATTGATTCAATAAATAATATAATCTTTTCTCCACCTAATTGTTTTAATTATCTCCATAGGGTACATATTTCGATAATAGTACTTAGTTAGGATTTGGAAAGAAGAAAGATTTTCTTAAATTTCTTCTTTGTGTGGAGGGATTATGTCTTTTGGTAAAGAATTAATTACGAGACTGTTTGAAGTCACTCTTTGCCTCCATGGTAGATAGCACATCTCTTTTACTTAAGATTATGCAATAATTTTACAAAGAGCTTCAGTCAGGAGAATAATTATTCAGTCCCATTTGCTGCATATAATGAATTGCTGTTAGCTTCTAATATGTTCCTTCTTTAAATAGACAGCTTACTAATATACTACTTTTCTTTTCATATTTTTTTTTTATCTCACAATAGCTGGAGTTCATTTCTTTGCTCAATTCAATTCAGGGCCTGGCAACCTAATCCTAGGAACTGTTCCAATTGCTTTCAATGGCATTTGGAACTTTTATAGCAACATTACTTTAAGTTAAAACAAAAACCAAAGAAACTCTCCATATTCAAAGCAACTCTTCTACCAGAGTGTTATGATTTTCCATAAATTAATTGTCAAAATAAGACAATGATCATTTTATTGTCAGTTAATATTTTTGATAGCCATATAAATATATGCATTTATATAGGAATTAAAAGAAAAATAGTATCAATTGTTTAGAGATTATAATTAGGCTCAAAATGCTTTGATTAAAAATAAAGAACTGAGCCTACTTTGTTCCACCATATTAGTCTTTAATATTATTGTTGATTAAAATGGAATTAGTTGGCTCTTTGTAAAATATTAGCAGGCTCAGTCCAAATACTTCAACTTGGTATGTACCACCCTCAACTCTAAACTTTACAGAGCATCCAGGATGATAGGATAATAATTCATTTGATTTTGTGGAGGTTTATCCACAAATCGTCCACTACAATACTAATTAAAATATCTTGGATGTCACTGCCTAAACAGATTGACTAAATCATCTGATAATCTGCATAGCTTTAATCATATTCTTGGGGAATAAAACATAATCAAATTAGAAATTAATTGACCTAATAACTATAATTACATAATCAGTTTATGTATGTATGTATAGATTGTTCTTAAAATTCAAATCTTCTGGAAAATCAAAACTGTGTGTACAAATGATAATATTGTAATAATTAATTCTCATTTGAACTTGGTGTTTTATAATAATTAATTCTTGTTTTGAGGATTTGTCTGTTTTTATCAAGGTGCATCTCAAGCTACCAGGGTACTTCTAGGTACAAATGCATTGTATGTGTCCTGAAATAGGAAGTCATTTAAAATTTGTATGATTAATTTGCTTTAAGAAAATCATTTAAAGTTCTCTTTCATCATCAGAAAAAAAAATTACCAATATTCCACTTTTTAATTTTGTTTTAAAATGAATATTTCAAATAATTAATAAAACATAAATATATGAAAGACTGTGCACTCCTTTATCCTCTCTAATATAATATAAGCAACTTGGAACATGAAATTATCTGGTTTAACTTTGTGGGTCCAGAACTCCTAGCACTTTGCCTTGCACAGAGAAGTAATCAATAAATGTTTCCTGATTAAGCACAATTCTAAAGTCACTACTCACTGCAGTGCTGAGTGACTCACTACATTCCATAAATGCACTTAACTAAGAAATGAAACTAAATCTATTTCATACCTTCTTTTTTCTTTTTTTAAGGTTCTGAAAGCACTTTAAAATTTTCCACACTTATGGGTAATCAATATAAAGAATAATACTGGTAGTATGAATGAAAAATATTGTTTGTATAAAATGCCTTTTTGTTTTGCATTCTGCATAAATGACATCCAACACATTTAAGAAATTTGTATCATCATGATGACATTAAACCATTGTGTGAGTTTTTTGTTGAAAGTAGTAGTTTATATTTTATTTGAAAATGAGTTCCTATATTCTAGCATTGTGATATCCCTGTAGGCAATTTTTGTACTTATTCCACTGAAGTGTAATTGTGAATGCTAACTGTTAGCAGGTTATAAAGATGAAAAGCTGTTGCTTTAAAACTATACAAGAAAATCTGGTAGTTTTGCTTTATAGTTAACATAGTCTTTATTGCATTTTGAAACCTCCTGCCTGATTGACTGTATTACATACTGCATGATACTAGACCAGGGGACACCAATAGAGTCAACATATGACAAAGTCAAATTTGATTCAAATATGCATCTGGATGAAATCTGCATTCAATATTTTAAAATAGTTCTATGCTGGGAGATTACACTCCTTGGCTTAAGCATTCCTTTATTTGCTCACTTCATTGACATGATTGCAATCATCAACCAAATAAATAATCAAGTGAATAACACTATTGAGTAGCTTTTATGCACAAAGAACCATACGAGGAAAAGTGGTTAGGGTAAGCTTTCAGAGATGTCAAAAGGAGATCTTTGCTTTGTAGGAGCTTACAATTCTTTTCAAATAAATAACTGTAGTCTTGCCCTGAGATCAGAAAAAACAACTTTGTATCTCTGTGGTGGGTCCTGGGTCATCTATTCACTCTTGGTTTTGATTATAGCTTGGAAATTTGAAAGAGTTTACTTCAGCTTTAGGAGATACAATCCATTAAAAAAAAGAAAAAAGAAAAGAGAAATAAGAAAGATAAAAAGAGGGAGAATGAATTAGTGGATTTGGGGTCTTTGTGTCTATTTATCCTCAGGGTCTCTAGCCGTGTATTAGGTTGGTGAGTATGTATTAGGCTCCCAATACATTAGGTGCCCAATAGGAGCCTAATACAGCCTGCTATTCACTGAAGAAGGAAACATATATTCAGCATATAATGTTGTCCTTGTCCTTAATTTGCAAGGACAATTTTATTTGGGCTACTCATTTCTTATTCAAAGAGATGCATCTTGCCAAATGCTTTCATTTTATGGATGAGAAAACAGTTTTCTGTGAGGGCAGTGGGATGTGCAAGAAGGGTGGAGAGGTTCATTACCAAAGGCCAGTGTGCTGGACAGTCAGCCTCAAGCCTAAAATCCAGATCTTCTAACTCCTTATTATGGTCTCATCTTACTGTACAACACATTGCATCCAAGATATTTTATTCACTTATAAAGTCACAGGAAAGTATCATGGGTGAACTTTTTTGAAGCCCCACTATCTTTAGATCTGATATCCCAATATACAGTTCATTTAAAAAGCAAACAAGACACACACACACACACACACACACACACACACACACACACACACACACAGCCCATTCCTTACCTTACTTAGCAAATTAGGACAAAAATTTGCCCAAAGTCAACAGCTGAAGAGATACACAAAGGATACACAGTATGATGCATACAGATAAGTACTGGGGTTCAGAGGAGGCACAGAGTAGCATGGTTTGGGGCATTAGGGGAAGGGATGGGATTCTTTCCCGAACTAAGTTTCAAAACCAAACCATCCAGCTGGGAGAATACTATTGTAGTGGGAAATCCTGATTATTTGTGTGGTATTTAGTCTGAACTCAGTAAAAATTAACCTTCTTAAAGTAAGATTCCCTGTCATGTTGGGAAGGTGATAGAACCTGATGAGCAGTCTTAGTAGCTTTTTAAATTAATTCATTCCCATCATCTGCTTCCTAGAGTCACTACTGTCAAGGGAGATTTTACATTTAACCATAGATCATCTGGACACTAGATTTCTTTGAACACCAGATATCTGATAGCATTCGTTGGCATCCATCAACATATAACTAAAAAGGAGGAGAAATAATTCTCCTTTTGCTGCAACATTGCTTCAGATCAATTATTAATTTTATTATTTTATCTTTTATTAGAAATGTAGGGTTAGGCCAAGTGCAGGGGCTCATACCTATAATCCTAGCAGTAGGATCCCTTGAGGCCAAGAGTTCAAGACCAGCCGGGGCAACATTGTAAGACCCCATCTCTAAAAAAATTTTAAAAATTAGCTGGGCATGGTGATAGCTGAGTTGCTATCATAACTTTTGCTTTCAGTTAATCAATAAAATCAAAACTTCAACCAAGTGACCAGTAAAACATGTTCAAAACTGAGACCCATCTTTGGCTACAAAAAAATATCTTAACAAGGACCTGATTATTCAGGAGATAATTACAGAAATCAGTGGAATATAACCTAGAGCTCTAGAAATTATGATTCTATAAGTAGCATAATATAAACAAGAAAGAAAATAATGAACATTATGATGATTGTAAAGTTTTACATGCATTAGCTCTATTGATTTGTGATATGGTATTCTTATATTTTTTGACAGATAAGCAAACATAGGCTCAACAAATTTATATCTTGGAAAAGACATATTACTAGGAAGTGATCAAACCAGAAACAACTCTTTAATCAAAGTCCATTAATATTATTTGTAAAATAAATTTTACTACCCATAATTTTGATTGAAAGAATTTCAGTGTACCGGTAATAAAATCAATGTGAAGAACACAGGAATGAAGCATTTCTAGACGTATGTACAAACCCAGGGTTTAAATATTTGCATTGGAAACAAGAATCTGATCATCCCAAAGTTACAGACCATCTTCTGGATAGTGTTTACTCTCTATGACTCTAGCCAGCTGGTGCCACTGATGTTCTATATTTACAAGCTCTGCTTCAACAAGCTTTTGCATCTATTTATTTTTTTGACACATTTTATATATATATATATATATATATTTATGGGGTACAAAGTTATAATTTTTTATTATAATCTGGAAATGGTTAAATCAAGCTGATTAACATTTATCATTTCAAATATTTGACAATTTTGTAGTAAGAGAAAATTTATTTTCCCTGAGTCAATTTAGAGCAGAAGTGCAATTAATTTTACAGTCTTAGCCTATCAATAAGTGAGGGTTCTGCCAAAGACCTGGTGAGGTCTTAAGAATTTGGAGAAAATCTGAATCCTATGTGTCTATAGGGTCAAGAACTGATCTTTCTCCTCTGCTGTGATGCCAGTCACTATTAGTGAAGTCACATATATAATGGAAAACTGAACTGTATTTGAAGTCAGATGGACTAGGTTTGAATCCTAGCTTACGCAGTTACTAGCTATATGACCTAGAATAAGTTATTTGTGAAAAATAGGTATTGTGAATATAAGAGGTTTGCCACAGTTCTGAATACATAATAGTTTCACAAAACATGCCACTGTTTCTACTATTTAATTACCCACTGGATATGTGCCTCAGTTTATGTATTAAAAAAAATCTGTTTCCCAAAGTGATGCAGAATTTCTGGCATGGACTCCAACCTACTTGATGAATATATTAAAAGAAAAACTTTAGACAAATCAAATTTAACTGAGCTTGAACAAAGAATTATTAGGTGGATAGCTAGGATCTCCGGCTCTTCTAGGAACAAGGGTGCCCTGTTTTGGTGCTGCCTCGAGCAATTGCCCCACGTGGGGAAAAAGGATAAGGGTGGGCATTCCCTTTTGGTGTTGCCCCACCCTTAATCCTATCCCAAGCAACTGCTACACCTGGGGAAGGAGGGAACACTTTGCCGGTCTGGGAATTCCTAGAGCCTAGGCATAATAGGATTTGGTAAGTGATCTAGAGTAACCTAAGGCTAATTATTATGTCAGTTGCTTAAATCTACATTGTGTTTCATCCCCCTCAGTTAGGGCTTTCAGAGAAGGAGCTCCAGCTGGCAAATGCAGATACAACATTGAGAACACTTGTAAATTATTTGGTAACATCCCACACCTCCCGAAAGCCCTTCCCTGGACCAGGTCAATAAAAGGAAACAACTTGAGAATTCCCAGAGAGAGTCAGTCAATAAGTTAGTGTATCTCTCTCCATTCATGGAGACAGACCTGTTTTGCTTTATAATAAAAAGCTACTCATGGCTGGGCGAGGTGGCTCATGCCTGTAATCCTAGCACTCTGGGAGGCCAAGGCAGGAGGATTGCTTGAGCTCAGGAGTTCAACACCAGCTTGAGCAAGAGTGAGACCCTGTCTCTACTAAAAATAGAAAGAAATTAGCCAAACAACTAAAAACATAAAAAATTAGCCGGGCATGGTGACGTGTGCCTGTAGTCCCAGCTACTCAGGAGGCTGAGGGAGAAGGATCACTTAAGCCCAGGAGTTTGAGGTTTATGTGAGCTAGGCTGATGCCATGGCACTCTAGGCCCAGGTGACAGAGCAAGACTCTGTCTCAAAAAAAAAAAAAAAAAGCTACTCATGTGAAACTGCTTCCTGCTTATGGTCACTCCATTGCACCAGCCCTGCTTGTGATTTTTTTTCCAAGCAAGGAGCCAAAGAACTGGGATAGCAGTCTGCCAAGAGACTGGACCTGACACTTGTGTGTTTGGTCATTCTTCAGCCAAGAGCACATGAAGAACGGAGAGCAGGCTGCCACTCTGACCTAATGATTTACCAATCGGGCAGCCTTCAGAACTAGAAGTTCAGAGGGTTCTGCTCCAACATATGGGCAGAGAGTATTTACAGAAAAGGGAAGTAATGTACAGATATAGCTTGACTGATTACAAGTCAGGGTTTGCCTTATTTGGTCATGGTCTGATTAGGTGGTGGCCTGTGATTGACTGAAACTTGGCTGCTGTAATTGGCTGAAACACAGCTATTTATTACAAAAGTATATTCCTATTTTAGGTCTTAAGTTTGTTTACATACCAAGCACCTCCTCTGCAGTTTATGTAGGGATTCAGTGTAGGAAGGCAGCCTCAGGCCAAATTTAGTTTAATTTAATAAATATTATGGTATTTTTTTTTCTTTCAAGTCTACTTTTGTGGCATAATTGGAATCTGCTGCTCATATGCCTTGCTATTTTATGTGTATACATTCTATGTTCTGGTGACCTACAATTATGAAACAAGCCACCCTGAAATTATATGGCATAAAATAACAACTATCTCATTGTGTTCTTAATTGTATCAATCAAGAATTTAGGCAAAGCATAGCAAGTATAACTCATTTTTGCTCCAGAAAGACTGGAGTTTCTGCTAGGGTGGCTTAAATGGCTAAAAATGTCTGGGACAGCTTCTCTGGTACCATACATCATGAACCTACAGTTTTGTCTATGGTAAGTTTCCTCATTTATTCTCCACATTTTTGTTGTATCTATGGTGGTCTAGAATACCCATGATGGTTTTTCCACTCACATGCTAGTGCCTGGCCTGGGATGGTTGGACCAGCTGTAGCTGGTCAGGCAGTCTGCACTCCCTGCTATCTTGCAACATAAATTGCTTGGAGTTCCTCGTAGCCTGGTATCTTAGAACAGTCATATTTCTTATGTGGAGGCTGACTTCTACAATAGTAAGCATTCCAAGTGGCCCAGATGAAAGTGGCATTCCAAGCATTTCATGTAGCCAGATAAAAGACTTGTAATGACTTAGCCTTAGAAGCTACAGGACATAGAATTCTGTCTCATTCTATTGGGCAAGCGAGTCACTAAAGCTACCCCCAAACTCAAGGAGAGGTAAAAGATTTCACCTTTCAATTGCATAAATAAAAAATATAATATGTTATCTTTAACCTCTCTACTCAATTAAAACTTCTCATCAAAAACATCACATGTACCCCATAAATATATAGAGCTATTAATATTATGTACACATAATAATTAAAAATTAGGAATTAAAAAAAGAGCCATGGCAGATATTGGTTGTCTTTACTGCTAATGCAACTACTAGCATGCTTTAATTTTTAAAATGAAATTTTCTAGACATGTGGCCTTGGGCATTTTACTTGACCTATATATATATTTACTTTTCCTTATCTGTCATTGAGAACAATAGTAGTTATTTCACAGGGTTGATTTGTAGTAAAGGTAATGCCTGACTCATGTTGAGCTCTCAATAAATGGCACCTGCTATTACCATCAACATTGTCATCAGCATATATTATACTTAAAATACATGAATGGATACTGTCTTCCTAAACCAAGCCCATCTTCCTCAAATCTCTTTAGTTGTGAAATTTGGCTTACTTAGTCTTATCATGGAGGACAATTCCATGGTTTTGT
This sequence comes from Lemur catta, assembly GCF_020740605.2. NCBI lineage: Eukaryota > Metazoa > Chordata > Mammalia > Primates > Lemuridae > Lemur > Lemur catta. The sequence goes on from NC_059141.1 coordinate 38,339,889, forward strand.
ACTCCCTAGCAATACCTGCTATTTCATTTGCTTTCAACTTCTTCCTTCTCAAGGACGTATATACTTATGCTCAGGTATGCTTGTATTATAAGAGAATAACTTACTCTATTATAATTGTCCCAGAATTTAGATGGAATACAATGGATGTATTCTTTGGTGCAGCTGCAGAGTGGACTTTGTCCCACCATCACCCAAGTGGAATATTCTTTCAAGTTGTTTATTCCTGGTACCTTAACCAAGCCACATTAAATTACCCAACCTACATTAAACTCTATGCAGAACATGGAACATTTCATTAATGAACTAGGAACATTTTTATATACTTAAGTTTCCTACCTTTCTATATCCAAAGGAACTCAATCTCTAGAGAAACCTCATTTCGAGAAAATTTACAAAAGAAGCAATGCCTACCCTTATGTGTCAGTCTTTGATCAGGATTATAGTATAACATCTGAATTATTTCATAGTTAATTCCAGAAATGCTTGCATTTTAAGGCAAAAAAGAATACCCTTGATTTTTTTTAACTTAAATCTTGTTTATTTTCTCCCAATAATGTCTTATAGTTTTCAGTGTGATTCTTTTGTTTTGTTTCTCTCATGAATGCCTATCAAAAAGCATTGGTAATTTAGTGTAAGGTGTTTTCCTTTCTTCATGATCTAGTTACATTAGAGAGTTTGTGATTAAATTCTTGCGAACAACTCTTTTATTCCTCCCTGAGGTCACATTTTTATAATTTTTGGCAGCGTAATTAGGTTATCAGCCAGGTATTGCAAGTAGAAAATGAACACTATTAACATTTAAATCTAAAGGTTTTTTAAAGTGACCAAGCTAATTTGCCTAGAGATAACATCTCCAGGTCTTCTTTTCATGACTGCATAAAATAAGCTTGCTATACACCAAATTCATGTAAGTTGAAAATTAAGCAATAATTCATACATATCGTTAATTAACTGGGACGATGTTAAGTACAAAAAATCCTATCATGTAGTGGGATTTAATGTCCAGATTACAAGGCTTCAAACTTCTCTGACGCAAAGTACTTGCACTCAGTGGATGCCGCCAGTGCTGAAGCTGGCACCGTCCACACTTGTTTGGAAAGACCCATCTTACGCAGTGTGGCTATATTCAATGCCAATCAAATTATATTAATCTGAAATACTATTAAAATTTATTATGTGTATAATTTTTTATACAATTTTAATGCCTTCCAAAGAGTGGATAATTGCATACTTTGAAAGAATCCTGAGTGATTGAATCCTAAACTGTGCTTACACTGTTGCCAAATTGCGGCACAACTCTAGCAAGATAACAAAGTCCTCTCTGTGTTTGAAAGGATTAAGGCTGGATAATTTTTAGTTTCAGATATTAAGAGATTATCAGGAATACATAACTCACATGAACTGTAACCACTTTCTATCTCTAAATGTCTGCTTCCTCTTCCATCCACATTCAATTTAATAAAATAGGATTGTTTTATGTGTAGCATGACGTTTGCTTTCTTCATTTCATTTCCTTTATATTATTGTACTTTGGCAACCCCTTTGGCACTATGTCTAGTCCTATACAACTAGAGTTGATGATGGACTTACAATCATGTAGCACAATAATCCAATGAGTTAAATACCTTCATTATGTCCATTTTACAAATGAGGACATGGAGGCAAAGAGAAGGTAAGTAACTTGCTCAAGTCAAAACTGACATTAAGTTACTGTTTAGATTAGGTTTATATTGCTGCCATCACAATTACCACAGCTTCAAACAACATCTACTTACTACCTCATGTTCTATAGGTTAGAGGTCTGATATGGGCTCACTGGGCCAAAATGAAAATGATGGCAGGGCTATGTTCCTTACTGGAAAATCTGGGAAAGGATCCAAACTGAAGTCTATTCAAGTTGTTAGCTTAAGTCAGTTCTTTGAAGTTGTAAGACTGAGGTTCCTATATCCCGGTTGGCTATCAACCAGGGGAACAGTCTTTGTTCCTAGGAACTGAATGCATTTCTTTTCTTGCTTTCCATGGGCTCCTACAGACCTCTGTCCAATCTCTATACTATCACTGACCTCCAACTCTTGGAACAATCAATGGTGGAATCTGTGATCCTTTTCAAGCTTGGAATCTGCCACATCTCTTTGACTCTAGCCAGAGGAAGCTCTCTACTTACATAATTAGACTTGGTCCACTCTGATAATCCAGGATAAATGCGCTATGTATGGGCGAGTAACTTTAATTACATTTGGAAAGTTCTTTTTGCTAGTGATATAATCTATTCATGGCTTCCACAGGTTACGTGTGAATATGGTCAGGGAGGCCATTACTCAACCTTGTCATATTATTGCTTGATTTTTATATAGTATTGGTTTTAGTTTTGTCTGCTCTAATAAAGCACTTACAGGTAATTTACTAGAGTAAATATAATTTACTTCAATTTACTTAGGAGTAAGATCCTTCAATCGAAGTGGTTACAGCTGCATATGCATGATAATTGAGACATAGGCACTTCTCCCACCTTCATTTTACTGTTCACTTTGCCCACTTTCCCAGGAGAAGTTTCATATATGGGGCAGCTGGAGAAGATCAAAGAAGAAAAGTGGCAACTACTTCTTATTTAAGAGGCTGTGCTCCCAAAATCTCCCCCATCCTTCTCTATGTCTTCCTGAGCAAGGGGGACAGGAAACAGTCTGCACTTCCTCAACAACTCTCTAGGAGTTATATACATTCTTTTCTATACGCATTGTCCTAAGTTTTACCATGATAGGCTGCGGTATCTAAGAGTGCATTCAGTCAATTACTCTTTCTCAGTGCTGCTGGAGAATTATGTGGCAATGCACCAATGAGGTATAAAGCCCTTTCTTTATATAACGATCAGTCATGAATAATGATTTACAAACCTACAGATACTCATCCCAATTAATGATCCTATTCATTCTTGGTTTGTAAATTATTCACAAAAGGCATGCTAATTAATTCAACCTGAGTAATCATCAGAAATAAAATCTTGACTGGTTTAGGAGTTCCTTAATATGTTTTATTCATTCTATTGACTATGTCTTAGAGTCAATGTTAATGGAGCCCAAAAAGAGAAATATATAATAGAACGGGGATGTGAGAAATAACAGAGCATATGACAGAAACAGTTAGTGAAAGGGCTGCAAAAGAAATGATGATCAACTGACATTCATGGAATTTCTGGTTATTTCACAGACCAGGGTCGGGTAGGCAAGCAGTAAACAGTAAAAAGACGTTTATTTCAGAACTTGTAGGGCTGAAATTTTCTCATTGTATTTCATATTTAAAATATCTTAGTTTTCAAGACATTTTTTTCCTCATGAATTAATTTCTGGGGAGAAAACACTTTTTCCCATTGAATGTCTTTTTTTTTAATTTTTTTTATTTCAGGAAATTATGGGGGTATGAACATTTTGGTTACATGTTATGACTTTGCCATATCCCAACCATGATTTGAGAAGTGTCTTTTTTAATAGGTGTCTCATGGTGGTCTTAGGAAAGAAATGTTTTAATGTACATTGTGCAGTTATGGAATTTCCAAAGCAAAGGCTATAAGAGATTTTGAAAATTTGAAATAGTACCTAAGAATGCACAACATTTTTTATATTGACAGCAAATAATATTTTCTTAAACATACAAGTGGTTAAGCAAAGAAGCAAAGATTGTGTTATACGGCATTTGTCCGGGGACCAGAAAAAAGTATTTATGTCACTAAAATGTTGTGTCTATGTCTCATCTAATGGGCTTTAGATATAACTTTGTTGGATCCAGATCCCCTTACTAATATTATTGGATTACATGGTATATTCCAGGATGGTAGAGTTGCTGTATTCTGTATTAACAATGATACATGACAAATTTCAGGACATGGCTCATTTGGGTCACTGGAATAGCCCAGAATGCAAACTTGCTCTTTGGAATGGAGCATGAGGAATGCTTCCCATTCAGCTGAAGATGTTGAAAAGTATCAGTACAGCAAAATAATGTAATAAACACACAAAGGCTTCTGTGACTCATAGTAAGTGGCATCTCTAACCCAAAGAATTGCAAAACTTGTCAAGAAGACATATGGGAGTAAATAGGGCATGATTTGATTAGGGCAGCATTATCAGTGCCTAACAGAAAGTGAAGAGTTCTGGCCATGCTTAGTCAAAAAGTTGAGCTAAAAAAGGGGGAGGAAAAAAAAACAAAGAGTGGTAGGGTCCAATTCCCTATGCTTTAAAGAGCATAGGACAGAAGTTCGTTTAGCAAAAGAAATACATCCTGGTAAACTCAGTGCTGACTTGGTGCTAATTGCCTTAGTGCCCTAGACTTTCATTTTTGTGTTTCAGCTAGAGAATGAGTCTAGAGAGGAGAGGAAGGCTGCTTATCAAAGATGGGAACCAGAGCGCCCAACAACCAGGTAAGCAAGGCCGTTTGTAATGGTTTTTGTAATGGTCCTCAAATTAGGCATGCCAGAATTCCTTGCATAGATTGTAAAAATGCAGATTCTAGTTCATCACCCAAACTGACCCTCTGGATTGCTTTTTATGAAGTACAATAAGTCACGCGAAGACCATACCTTGGAAACTGGTTAGTGGTTAGAAAGTAGTCCTTGGAAACAGACTCTTAAATGTATACCAACCTCCATATTCCAAGCTGTGTGAGTTCACTAAGTCACAGCTTCACAGAATAAAATGGAAATAAATTCTACTTCACAAGATTGTTAGGAGGATTAAATGAAAAATAGTCCATGACACGTAGGGCATATTGAATATTTGCTCATAAAAAATGGTCATTGTATCAGATCTAAGGACCAGGCAAAGTCTGATGATAGATGTTAGAGAAATTATAGTATTTTGCTTCCTCCCCTCATTCTGGTTGGTAAAATTAAGGACATAATTTATTTCTGAAAAATTACCAAACTTTTCACAACATGCTATAAACATTTTAGTCTTTGGGAGTGGTTTAATAAAGCAAATAGGAAACTCTTGTTCCTTCATTTCTGAAAATGCCAAAGTAAGGAAAAGTGGATTTATAGCTAAAGGTTTAACTAAATGTGGATTCTGTAGACATGATCTCATGAGATCTAGTGGATATATATTTGGAGTGTAAAGGAAAGAAATGGCAGATCTTCACAAGTAAGTTCTAGAATTTATGGTATTTTCCAAAATAATATTTCATATCTAATGTCTTTATTCATACATATGTTAAAGAATTGAAAGATCACACAAGCTACAGCATATGCTTCTGCCAATAGGAATAGCAAAAGCAAAAATACAGAACTAAAGAGAAATACTTACATTAAAACATGGAGGAATTTTAAAAGTTAGACAGTAAAAGCAGTAAAAATTTAATAATCTCAGTAAAATTATTAGTCTTTCAATTAAACATACAAAGGCTTTTACTGCTTTCTATACCAAATCTATACTACTCTATACTTAGCATTTTCCGTTTCTTTAATTTTCTGAACTTATTAATGATACAGTAATCCTTGAACAGATTTTTCACAAAGAAATCTTCAAAGCAATTTCTTATCTACATTCAAAGTAAAGGGATGTTAGTTATTTCAGGGTCTAGAGGAAATTTAATCTCTAATTACCATTAAAGACAAAAGCTCTCTCCTCCATCTCTCCATTGTAACATATTTTCCTGTGTAATAATTACTCTTTAAACGTGTGAATCAAAACCTACCTCAAAATATTGTTATGAGGTTTAAATATATGGTGTTAAGAATTGTTCATGGCATGAAGTAAATTCTCATATTAACTCATAATTCCTCTTCATGTTTCTAAAGTTGTAAAGTAATAAATCAAGCAACAGAACTAAATTTGCAAAAATATTTAACATTACTGCCCAAACTATTTAAGCCCTCAACTATAAAATAGCTAAAAGGTTAAATTAATCAAATATCTAACTCATAGTTTTTGAAGTGGAAAATGGAATATATGCAAATTTATGTAAAATAATTCAGACACATTGTATTATTCCACATATAGAAGAAATTTGCATTTCTTTATTAATAGTGAAGGCAAATATTGGAACTGAACTGGGCATTAAAAATACTAGAAGTAAAATTAGTATAGTCCATGATTTATAAATTATATGAGAGTATTATAAATTAAGTCCACACAATCCCTTAATGCAAGGGAATTCCAGAATAAGAAGTTCATTCTGAACGTATTTTAATGTAATTTCCATGTCAGAGGGCTAGGAAAAGGGCTTATCTCAAAATATTTTGTGGACTTTAAAGTTCTGAATAAGGAGGACCGTTTCAGTAGAATGTATTTCATTTGATGAATCCAGTCAGAGATTTTCTGATATGAACCTCCTATGTGTAATTGTTTAAAATAGCCAGATCTCAATTGTTTTTTCTTCTTATCACTACTTCTAGAACTTTTCCTCTTCCTCCTTGCTAAAGCTCTCAGTTTTGGATTTCATGTCCTCACATTCTACCACCTACCAACACCTGCTTATTGCAGTCCTTTAAGGTCTCCAGGTCATTCCCACTTATTCCTTGAAAAATCTAGCTCTTGGCTCACCGCCATTCTCTTCAAATTTATCCTGCCATAATTTGTGGTGACTTCAATTTTCATATAGACTATCCTATATCCTGGCTTCAGCTTCCTTGATCTTCCCTCTCTCAGTGATCTTGTCATCCATCTTGCATCAACCATTCACTTCCATAAGCCTACCTTTGTAGTGGAGAAAATACCCTAGATTATGCTGTGGTAACAAAGATTACCAAACTCTCAGTGACTTAACATAAGAAAAGTTTATTTCTCACCCTTGCAAAATATCCTCTGAATCTATGAAGTTCTCCAGGGCTACTGACCTCCACATGGGTGCTGAATATTCAAGGATGAGTTAACTATGCATTTGGTTAACCTTCCCTTGCTACAAAGTTCTGCCCATCTTTGATTAGAGCTAACAGTTGCTATAGGTCACAGAAGACTTTAAATATTTTATTTATTATTTTATGTATGACCATTTCAGTACATCTACAACTGAACCTTGAAAAAGAGCACAAAGAATGGAGCAAACTGGTTTGTAAATGCATCTACATGGAAGTCATTCCTCATCTGCTTTCCTTTCTTTGACCAATGTAAGTTACGTGACATACCTAAACTCAAGGAATATGAAAGTGGAATCTTCCTATTGGCAAGGGAGGAGCAGAAACAGAAAATATTAGTGAGCGCTAATGTCTACCACACACTTGAACCTGATTTTCCTAATAAGTACACTCCATCCTCAATTTCGTTTTTATGTATTTCATCCTCCAACACAACTTTTTTATTTTCCCCAATCACTTTCTCTAGTACTCCAACTGCAGCAATTCAACCCCACCAGGACCTACCCTACCATCTATTGCTCCAGCTATGTTTTCACCATACTCAGCTTCCTCATCATCTTATATCACTTCTTAACCCTGCTAGATTCAAGAGTCCAGCAATATAACAAATTACATATAGACATACTCACTCTTTGTTTAATCCCTACCCTTTATTCCTCTTTCTTATTGTCCTTTAGTGGGGGGGGGGGGAATCACAGCTCAGTTAAGTTCAACTCTCAGCCTAATCTGCACCTGCACCTGCAGAGAGAACAGAGCTTACAGGTTTATTATTAAATGTACTAACACTAACCTCATAGTGCTTAGGGCTGCCTGTCATTCTTACCACTTTTCCAAAGTTTATTCATTCTTATATTTTAAGACAACCATTTCAAAATTTCTCCCTTCTCAAACCTTCACCACTTCCTTCCCAGTCTTCTTTTTCAGTAGGTAAGACACCAAATATTTAGCTTACTTTATTTTTTTTGTGAAATATATCTTATACATATAAGCTTGTATGAAACAGATGAAATGTTCATTGAAGGAATAGGAGCCATTTGAAAAGAAAGTACGTTACTTCCCACCAAATCTTCTCTTTTCTCTCTGCACCTGTGTCCGACCAGTCTTCCTTCCTTCATTCACCACAGGCAGCACCCTGTGCCCCTTTCTAAGGATGTATCTTCTACCCGTTCTTTAAATCTCATTTCTTACTTAAGAACTGCTGTCTGCATCCCCTTTCTTAACTCTACATCTCCTGCCAACTGCTAAACCATTGGTTGTCATTAATAGTGTTTCTGTGTTGTTCCTTTTCAAATTAAACTTCTCCAATAGTTATTTACACCTATTTTATCCTATTCTGCTCCTCTCTCTCTCCCTTGAGCATGTTGCAATTAGGCTCACCCCCCAAAACTGTTCCTAATGATCTTCATGCTGCAAAATATATCATTCATTTCTCAGTTCTTACTGATATGAGAATACTCTATAGCATTGACAGCTGACCACTCCTTCTTCCCTGAAACACTTTCTTCATACGGCTTGCAGAATACTATACTCCTCACTATCACCTGCCTCACTTGCTGCCCTTCATCCTTGCTGATTCCTCCCCATCTCCCCAACTTTCAAGTAAGGGAGTATCCCAGATGCCTCTGCCCTTTGTTTCCTCTCTACATATACCCTCTCTCGGTAGTCTTAGTATTTTCATGGGTTTAAATACTGATGCTCCAAGTTATATTTTCCAACCTGTTCTCTGAACTGCAGATTATTATAAAACAAACTGCCACCTTAGGAATTTGGACAAGTCCAAAAGCTGAACATTTAATCTCTATTGCAGATATGTTCATCTTACACTCTTCTTTATCTCAGTACCTGTGAACTCCACCTTATCAGTTTAACAGATAAAAAAAATGGAGTCACTCTTGACTATTCTCTTTGACTTAGGCACTATATCCAAAATGTCAAAATATCCAGTTTGCTCTACCTAAAAACTATATTAAGAATCTGAATATTTCTCACCACTTCAACTACTGTTATCCCGGCCCAAGCCTCCCTCACCTAAATCATTGTAATAGCCTTCTGATTCATCTCACTGGTTCTCCCTTGGAAACCTACTGCTTACTGTCAACACATAAGCCAGACTGATTACTTAAAATATATCAGTTAATGTAAAGGTCTCTCATCTCTTCAATGGCTTCCCATCTCACTTAAAGAAAGAGTTAACATCTTTACAATGACCAGTCTGTCCCCATCATTTATCTGACTCATCTTCCACTTTCCCCAACTCTTAACATTGCTTCAGCTGCACTGGCTTCCTTGATGTTCCTCTAACAGCCTAGGCCTTCTCCCTCCTAGGTGCCTGAGTACTTGTTTTATGCATATCCACAGGCCTGAAACTTCACTTTCTTCAAGAGTTTGCTCAAATCTCACATTACAAGAGATGCCTTCCCCACCCATTTTTTTTTCCTAATTGAAGTACTGCATCCCAGCTAACAACCTTTCTCTCTAAAGGGTACTGTCATTCCCTCTTCCCTGCTGCATTTTACTTCCTAGTGGTTATTACTACTTGAAATGCTAAGTATTTTCTTTCTTTATTTTTAATCACACCATTCTCCAACTATAACTTAAGTTCCATGATGGAAGAGATTTTCACCAATTGTGTTCTCTTGATATAACCTCAGTGTCTATACAAGAACCCGGCATATGGCTGATATTTTATAGATACTTCTTTATAAATAAATATTAATAAGAGTCATCTATGAGGATTTCTAACATTGGGAGAAGTGGATTCTCTCTGAGAAGTGAAAAGCATCAGTATCCTGCCACTCCCAATGTTAAAGTATTTGGAATTGAAATAGGGAGATGCAATCAACTTGATTCAGCCCAATCAACAAGTATCAAATTGCTCCTGTGTTTTGCATTTATTTGTGTTAGGGACTGGGGATTTAAAAAAAATAATAATAATCTAAACCTTTGTTTTGAAATCACATCAGAGTCAGAAGTGGTAAGCTGATACAGTAGTTGCTATGTTTGTACTAGTGCCAGTGAAAACAAGAAGAGAACAGAAAGTAGAATCTTCCTGCAATTCATGGAGTAGATATTTCCTATGTGGAAGCATTATTTCTCAGCTATTTGAGAAAAAGAGACTATTTAAACTATAAATATAAACTTAGGTTTAAAGGCATTGTCATAAAACCTGCGCAATAGACTGAATGTGTGTGTCTCCACAAAATTCAAATGTTGAAACCTGATCCCAGATGTGATGTTATTTAGAGGAAGGACCTCTGGGAGGTGATTAGTTCATGAGGGCAAATTAGTGTAAGAATAGAAGAAACACAGGAGAGGCCCCTGGCTCTTTTCGCCTTGTGAAGACACTGAAAAAGACCAAAAAAAAAATGGCTGTCTTGAAACCAAGAAGTGGGTCCTCACCACACACCAGAGGTGTCAAAGCCTTGATCTAGAATTTAGCCTCCAGAACTGTGAGAAGTAAATGTTTGTTGGTTAAGCCACAAAGTCATTATTTTTTTATAGCAGTCCAAGTGGACTAAGACACTTAGTTTGGACAGAAAAGATAAATTCTTTTGTTCTCTTTTAATAGGATTTGGGGATTTAAATATTTTTTTTATTTAACCCAAAATAGACAACACCAAATAATAAATCATGCAAGCATATGAAAGTGAGATGTAATCGACTTTTCTGTATGCCTACAAACAGGATCTTAAAAAAATTATAAGGAAAAAACAGTACTTGAAAGACCAATTTCATGATGCATGTGATATGTTATAACATGAAGGTTCACAGTATAGCTAACAGACCAGGGTAAACCAGAATTGCCAAAGAATAAAGAACTCTTAAGATGCTGCTTTTATTCACAGAGTTCTTGAAAAATACTTTCTTCTGCAGTTTCTACTGATGATTGGGTATCTTGGCCTGGATACTAACATGTAGATATCGAGAAAAAATTTCATAAAACAATGCTATATAATTTTTTTCATTTCTCATGTTGACAGCAAGAAATTTGTTTGGCAAAAGTATTATATTCATAACCTTTTATACATATATGTACACATTGCCTACTCTTTCCCATTACTCACAAAAATAAGTATAGTAAGTGCATAGAATAATTTTTGTAATGAGTATCTGAATTTACTGGGGACATCTTTGAGTTCGCCTAAAACAGGGAGTTTTGAACTTCTTGATCTGGTTTTGATTATTCTAATTATTCCTTTCAAATTCATAAGTCACATTTAAGACTTCTTGATTAAAGAGCAGTTACAACATAGGGAGAAAAACCTGCTAGTATTTTTATTTACTGGTTCAAACCTGAAATATGGAGTTTGCTTTGCTCATCACTAAGAATAAAAATCACTGTAAAATAATTATATCCACTCATGTTATAGAAGAAAAACAGTTACAATGGCTCTTCACTCCAATTCCTGCCAGAAGAAATCTTTACAAATTCAGTCTCAGCTCTGCCACTATCTAATTGGATGTCGATAGGCAATATCTTCTTCCTTTGGCTGCCTTAGATTTTTACTCTATTAGGTAAGATAACCTTTAAGAGAACTCCAAGCTCATAAATTCTGGGATTGTGTAATCTTACAAATTGGCAGCCCCTGATCCCATGCAGACATTCCTTGAGATATGTGATACTGTCAGTGAGAGTTGAGGATTGACCCCATCTGAAGTTCATCTCTCCCCAACAGAGCCATATCTAAATAGCTGCTGGTTTGCCTGTCTCACTAGCCCCCTTTTGCAAGCCTTGAGTATTGAGGTCAGGAGAAGCTCATCAAATTTCACTGATAGCAACTATTCCCTTATTGTAGGGAGACTAGGGAATCCCCAGCATATGACAAATGACGCAGCCATGACAGCCAAAGCCTGATGTTGTCCTACGCTGCAGCAACTTTGTCCTCCTTCCCTGTGACAAGCTAGTCAACGAAAGATGCCGCTATTCTGTTTCTTGTCAGCTCTTTTATCTCATCATATTTATTACTTTGGATGTGCCACCTGGTGTCATGAGAGGTATTGGAAGAAAATCAAGGTCCTGGTTAAGTAAATTCTGTCAAATTAGACAGGATCACAGCAGACCTTCAGTTCACTAGAGAGCATTAATATGGCTCTGTGTGTGCCAGGGATCTGGGAGAAGCACATTCTGTCAGCTCTAGTCTCAAAACATATCCATAACCTGACCATTTCTGTCTACCTGACTGATACCGCAGCCATCCAGCCACTGTCATCTCTCCCCTAGCATGCTGCAGGAGTCCTAACAGCCACTCTATTTCCACTCTTGCTCTCCTTCTCTGCACAGCATGCATAGCGATCTTTTAAAATATGTCTCAGATCATTGCATGCTCTTGCTCGTTATCCCCACATGACTTCCTGACACTCTTGGCATAAAATCCACAATCCCCACCAGGAACTATAGATCCCATAAGACATGGCCTTTGATTTCCTTTCAGACATTCTTTCTTTCTTCTCTCTTCCTTATTTTCTCCTCTCTAATTATCACGGCCTTCTTACTATGCCATGGACATACTCAGTGCTCCTCACTCTTTTTTCTCGGGATTTCCTCTGTCCAACAGAGTATTTTTCCAGTCACTTACATGGCACTATGGCTCACTTTTATGTTCTATATTCAAATATCACCTTATCAGTCATGTTTTTTAAGCCAATTATCCAATATAAAACCTTTTTCATTCTATCCTCTTACCTGACTTTATTTTATTTTTTATAACAATACCTGACAGAGTATTCTATATTTTTGTTTATTTGCTTAAGTTAATTTCACTTGAATAACAGCTCATTGAGAGAGGGACTTTTATGATTCATCACTGCATCTCCAGTGCCAGAGCAGTACCTGACACATGTTAAGCACCAAATCATTATATATTGAAAGGAAACAATTTAAACAGTGAATTCATTATTTGAAACTTTGTATCATTTAAGAAACTCAGAATGATCAGGAACTTAGTAATATGATTTATTATCCTTAATCTGGGGTCTGCAAGCTATGGCCTAAGGGCCACATTCAGGCTGCCTCTTTTGTTTGTAAGTAAAGTTTCAAACAAATGCAATACAGTCATACCTTTCATTTACCTGTTGTCTATGGCTACTTTTAGACTATGCCAAAAAACCTCATGGCACAGAAAGTGTAAAATATTGACTATGTGGCCTTTTACAGCAAACATTTGTCAAGCCTTGGCCTAAATTGTAAAATTCTGTCTTAATTTCTTATATTTCTTTTTTCTTTGGCATGATTGCTTTTTTGTTTTTCTAGTCACCTCAAAACAAAGCTGGAGTCAACAGAAACTGATATTAACTCTGAAAAGGAAAGTAGAGATAATCATGAAGACCTCAGTGCAAATTGTTTAATGTCAGAACCAGTCACATATTTACAGATGTTTCTTTTTACCATTTCCTTCTATCATGTAATCAGGCTTTTTTCTGAGATAATGGTGCTTTATAAAGAGAAAATCTGGATATTCTTTGTTCCTAATATTGAAATGACTTAGATCAATGTTGTTCGCACAGGAGGGTTTTGTCTAATTTTAAATTTTCCTTCTTGTCCAAACTACACCTTTTCATTTCCACTTATAGTAGATATTTTGTAAAGATTGCTTTCCCTTGGGAAATTTTTGGCCTTTGCTAGATAGACGGACAAGGTACTGAAATAGAGAGGGGGAATCTTTTCTCCTCCAATTCATTTTGTATGAATGTCAGTCATCAGCTAGGGCTAATTTTCTGATATAAGGTTCTCCCATCAGGAAATCTAGGCTGAATATATATTTCTTATTCCCTAGTTTTCTGTGGTCCTCATAATTTTCAAAAAACAGATTTAGTTTTTGTCCTGCTTTTCTGATATAACAAAATAGAAATAATCACATGTAACTGTATCCTAAAATACATAGCTCAGCCTCCTGGGTTAAAAGCTGTGCCTGGCTTGTAGTCAGAGACCCTGAGGCTATCACGTGCCTTTTGTATGGTGGATAACTCAGCCTACACATAGGACGAGTGAAGACTAAGGCCATTCAATACATTGTTGGTATGCCATAAATGAGAAATCCCTCCTCAGTTACACAGATGTCTTAAGTCCCATCCATAAAAATTTTTATGAATTGTTAAGGAAATCTAATGCAGCAGCTGCTTTCAGTGCCCCACCCAGAGATCCTTGGTACCTTACCACTCTCAGTCACACTGCTGGCTTCTTACTGCAAGTATCTGCAAGCCTCAAAGTGACTCCTTTCTCTGGCTAAGGGAACTGTTCAGTATTTGTGCAGGTCAGGGCAGAGGTGACATCCTCAGGAGCAGTGGTGTGCTGGAGCTACGTATACTAGCGTGCAAGTGCTGATGGTTAAATTTTCAAGAATGTTGCAGGCTGATTACTAAACACAGTTATTATTAAAAACTAAATTATGTAAACTTAAAATCAAATAAAAAACATTAAAATGTTCCCAACATAAAGCAATGATAAATATTTTAGGTGAATCCTGTCCTAATTACCCTGATTTGATCATTACATGTTATATGCTTGTATCAAAATATAACATGTACTCCATGAATATATACAATTATTATGTATCAATAAAATTTTTTTAAAAAATGGAAAAAAAATAAAAATAAATGAAAAATAAGGGTAAAATATGCTGAAAACTCATCACTTCCTAATCACTTTGCATTTTCCTCTTATCTATGTTTTTAAAGTCTCTTAAAAGTGGTACCAAATATAATAATGGAGGGAACTAACATTGATAAAACCTCAATCATGGTTGCCCTAAATTAGGCCTAACAATAGGAGGTATTTCTATGGAATAGGAAGCTCTAGTATCATTTGGCAATGATAGGATTCCAGAATAGCAGAGGCCAGGTGGCAGTATTTAACCATCAGAGACAAGGAGGAAATGATTATCATAATACAAGCAAAGCCAAAATGGCAACCAGGGAGGCTTGACATGTAGAAATCTATTATAATGAGGATTAGAACATGAGGTGAGAAAACTGGGCATCCAGTGAGACTGTTGCTCTGTGTGTGTGTGTGTGTGTGTGTGTGTGTGTGTGTGTGTGTGTGTGTGTGTGTGTGTGTGTGTGTGTGTGTGTGTGCGCAGCTGAGCAGAAAGCTAATATAAGCCCTAATCCAGTTTCCAAACCTAAATCAGTTCTCAGACTGAATTGTAAGGAATTAAAAGCAGTCTTTTGAACAAAATTAAAAGGTTCTAACAAGAAAGAAACCTGTAACACCACAGCAAGAATATGCAGTACCTATACCACCAACCCTTCCTCAAAGGAATCTATGGCCATTTCAAGAGAAACTATGTTGGAAAAAGGGCAATCCCAAGTTGTTCCAAGGACCGTTGATGTATTGATACAGTGTCTGAGCTGACCATACTCTAGGGCACTCACAGCACCACGATAACCCCCATGTTAGAGTGGGGGCATAGAGTTACCAGATGACAGATGAAGTACTAGCCCACTCTCTTTTTACAGTGGGTCCAGGGGGTTACCCTGTAGTTATTTCCTCAATTCCTGAGTGCATAATCAAGGAAGATATTCTTAAGTGGTGGCAGAAGCCTGAGATTTGTTCACCGACCTGTGGAGTAAGAGTCATCATGATAAAGCTAAGCAGAAGCCCTTGAATTGCCACCTCACCACGCTGAGACCAACTTAGAAAATCAGGAGCAATACCACACCCCTTGTGGCACTTCAGAGCATCTCTCAAAGACTTCAGGATATATGACTAGTGGTCCCATCACATCATTGTTTAGTTGACCACTATGGCTCCTGCAAATATGAGCTGGACCATGGTGGATAATGGTCTATAATTGAAAACTTATGTAAATGGTGGCCCCAGTCATAGCTACACTGCCCAAGATAGTCTTTTTACTAGAACAGATCAACAAAGCCTCTGAAAATTGTCAAGTGTCTATTGATCTTGAAAATGTATTCTTTCAATTACATCAGAAAAGAGAATCAAAGGCACTTTGTATCCATCTGGTACAGAAGTGAGTGTAACTTTACAGTCTAGCCTCAGGGCTACATTAATTCTCTTGATTTCTGTCACAATCTTCTGTAGAACATCATGTTGGTCCACTCAGTTGATCAAATCTCTTGAGCAGGAAGTGAAAAGTAATCTGGATGGCCTCATAAAACAAATGTGTGCCAGAACATAAAAGACAAACCACAAAGATTCAGGGGCCTGACATAGTGGTGAAGATTTTAGGGGTTCAAAAATTTGTGGCATGTCAAGACATCCAATCCAAGTTAATAGAAAAAGTTTTTCAAAGTCTTTTTTTAAATCTATATAGATGTTAGTTTTCTCATTCCATCTTCTTTCTCCTCTCCCTGCTCCTCCTCCTCTCCCTCCTCTTTCTCTCTCTCTCTAAATGAATTAAGATTTGACAAAGTTTTTTTTCTATTTTAATTGTCTTTCCAAAGCACAAATTTTGTTGTCATTGATCCCATTAATTTTTTTTCCTTTTTTCCTGTTAATTTTACCAGTCCTTTCAGTTTATTACCTTTGGGTTTATTGTTTAAATACTTTCTAGCATAATGAGCTAAATATTTGATGCATTTAATTTTAATATCTCTTACATTCTAAAATTTCTTTTATAGTTCCTTTGATATTTCATATGTATGGCATATGTGGCACTAATTATAGTTTCTAAAATAATTGTAGCTTTAGTCTTGATTTTCTGTTTAAAATGAGACAGTTGTGTTTTGTGCTGTTTCTTGGTGTTACTTCCCGAGTGGATTTGTTTTTGCAGCAATTTTGATGTTTATAATTTTATTGTGTCATGGTTATAATCCTGTCAGGAAGTAGATACTCTGCAAAATTTATGAATGGAGGAATTTAAAAATCAATATAAGCATTAAAAATAAACACATATGGGATTTTTCTAGGTTTTTAAGTGTGTAAACTAGAGATTTGCAGTCAGCGTTCCCTGGGGTAACCCAGTGATGACATTGTATCTATAAAACTATGAATTTTGCTCCGTCTAGAACTCCCTATCAATCTCCAAAACTCTTACAAGGTCCTTAGGCCATTGGAAATTGTTCTAGAAGCTGATCAGCAAGAGTCTCCTTTCTCACCTGCTTGGGAAGCAGACATATCTGACTATCCCAGTTACTTCCCTCCTTCTCATCACTTCCTATTTAGTTAGCTAATGTTTTTGTTCTGATATTCTAAACTCCTTTATAATGCATATGCACTTAAAATAATTGCCCCATTTCAGAAAAAAACTATTTCATTCATTTTATCTATATACAATCTGAACTCTCTTAAAGTCATATTATTTTTTTCTTCCTCCGCACACCTAAAACATATATTGAAAACAATATATTTAGAAAGTTTTAGGTGATAACTTCCTTTCATTGTAATGTGCCCATTTCTTCCTTTCTTCATTAGGCCAAATCTTCTTAAAAACAGAGGTGGACTTTCACTACTAGTTATTTCCCCTAGTGTGAAATTTGAGTAGTACTTTTTATAGAGATGGTGATCAATAAATGTTCTTGAACTTTATTGGAAAATTCACTTTTCTTCTCTGCTGTACCAGTATATACTCATGTGAAACTAGGATTATATATTTCATTGGAGAGTTACATTGATTTTTCTTTTTAAACTTATCCTTTAATTGTCCAAAAAAGTATCTGTAAAATTTTGGAAAGTATCACTTATAAGATTTTACAAGATATCTCTCCTAACTGTGAAAATGAAAAACATAGCTAATCCATAAATACTATTTTTTAAAGTTTATTACAGCCTTCTTTGAATATATTTATATATCTAATTTATGTCAGAGTTCATGCTATTTTTATTTTATATTATTTAGATCAAAACTTTGAGCTGATTGTAAAATACATAAATATTAAAGTACTTGTTCTGTTTCCAACTCATGTGGGTATACTGAAATTCAATTCTGTCATTAATCACCTGGAGTTAGTGTGGACATCACAAGTTTTTTACTCAACCTAGGCATTTATTGACATTTGGACTTGGATAATTCATTGTTATAGAGGCTGTCTTGTACACTGTAGGATGTTCAGCAGAATCCCTGTCCTCTACCCATTAGATGTCATTAATCCTCCACCCTACCCACAGTTGTAACAACCAAAAATATCTCTGGATGTTTCCAAATGTTACCTAGGGAAAATTCATCACCCTCCCCTGTTAAGAAAATTGCTATAGACTGACTTTGATTTTCTCTTTTAAAGAAATTAATAAATGATTTTTTTACATCTTTTATGTACATGTTGTTTTCTATGTACACTTATGCACACAAAGGTATTTTACACATATTCTTTTATGAATTATATATGCCAAAGTCTTTCCCAGGCCATGTGTGTTTCTATAAAAACAACTTGCAAAGTAACTATTAAATGTTCAGAGGTTATGCTTGGATTATGTACTCTTTCCCTGCCCCATGACTACCACCATGACCAAACACACACTCACCTACATAAACACACACACACACATATGCCTTTGGTCAACCCTAAGGTTTTATTTTTGCATTAACATATGTTAAGCACAACAATAAAAATGTAGACCATGGTTTAAATATATCCCAAGGACAACAACCAATAACTAGATAATCTAAACAAGTCATCCTGATCTCTTCAAAATGCTAGCTCTAATCATAAACAAAAGATACATGAGTGGATTAATAAAATGTGGTATATGTATACTATGGAGTTCTACTCAGCCACAAAAACAATGGTGATCTAACACCTCTTGTATTATCCTGGATAGAGCTAAAAGCCCATTTTACTAAGTGAAGTATCAGAAGAATGGAAAAACAAGTACTACATGTACTCACCAGCAAATTGGTATTAACTGATCAATACTTATGTGCACATATAGTAGTAATATTCACCAGGTGTCGGGCAGAGGAGGGGATGGGTATATACACACTTAATGGGGGATGGACAGGCTTGAAGTTCTGACTCGAGTGGGGCAAAGGCAATATATATAACCCTAAAATTTGTACCCCTGTATATGCTGAAATTAAAAAAAAAACCATAAGCTTTACATCCTCAACAGCACGATTCAGTGAAATTAAACCACTTAGCCCTAGACAAATCAGCTTAAACAGCTCAGTTTGCCTTGAAAAGATGTTAATATATAACAGCCAATAATGAAGAAAATCAAAATACTTCCACCTTTGTGCTTTATAAACTGTGCTGTAACTGCTGTAAGAGGGCAACTGTAATTTTGTATGCACAATAAACATTAAATTATTTTCTAATTGATCTGATTTTATTTTTGACACATGTAATATTTGAAATGATTTCCCAGTGATGAAAGAATTGATAATAGACAATGTTTCAAATACAGATGCTTTGAGAGTCATCCTATAAAATCAATAGTTGTGCAAAAGAGTTCATGAGAGGAGGCTATACTTTTTTGTTGTTTTTAGTTTGAAGTCAAGTAATATGTTTTTTGACTGCACTGCCAAAAAGAACAGTCACTACAAAAGAGGTGTGTATAAACATGACACAAGTCCACTTAGGGTGAAGACAAGCAGGTTTAAGTGGAATGAACACTAATCTGACTTTTAGGAGACCCACGATCATTAACCTAAACCCAGTGATAACCAGCTTTGTGATCCTGAGGAAATTACTTTGTCTTTCTGGGCATAAACTGGATAATTTATTTAATAAAACTGTTGGATTAAATTATATCTACTATCCTTTTTAACATTTTGGAATTCTACAATGTAGATAGCAATTAAATTTTAAAATCTATGCAACAATCTGAATAAAAATAGCAACAATTTTCTGCATCCATTCTTCAGGAACTAATGCATGTTGAAGAGGTCACCAAGAATTTCCACATAGAAACAGTAAAGAGCGTGCTAGGATAGATCACTGGGGTCCCAAACAATAAGATCAAACTCTTAAATACAAATATTCATGCTCTGAACTTTCAGAGAAAATGACAAGTTGTCTGAACTTACTCGAGAAGATACAGTAAGTAGGGTTTCTTGACTTCACTCTGAATAGTTGGCAGTCTGTGCCTTTGGGGAATATAACAGCATAATATTATCCAAATATTCTTTGACTCAATGCCAGGGTGATCTGATTCAAGTTAGGTGATAAAAGGGGCCTCAAGCTTCTGACAGAACGAACAAGTTTTAAGATTTGGGGAACATAATAAAATGGTTTTAACTATGAAAGGAGGCAATAACTTCCCTACTTTAGAAAAAATAACTTTAAGAAAAGCAACAGTACAAAGAACAAGAGGGTGAGATATACCTCACCCACTTAAATTTTTAAGTGTACACTGCAGTATTGTTAACTGTAAGGACAATGCCCTACAGCAGATCTCTAGAACTTATTCATCTTGCTTACCTGAAATTTTATGCCTGTTGATTAGCAACTCCCTCATTCTTCTCACACCAGCCCCCAATCCTACTCTCTGAGGTTCTAGAGGTTTCCAATACTTAAGAAGTGGTTAAGTGTGCAACTCAAAATGGAAAAAATAAATGGCATTTGTTTGTAGCTCATCAAGCTCTAATGACCCCATATATCAAACAAAAAAAGTTCTATGTTGATCAACCAGTCTTCCTCTGATGCAGAAAACAGCACAGCCAGTGGAAACGGAAAGAGAATTCCTTTACACATAATTGATATGGGCATTATTTTTCCATTATTAATATGGAAACATCTTCTCAAAACCATTGAACAATGGAAAATCAAAATAAAAAAAAACATCTGTTCTTGGAAACGGCAAAGTTTCTTGTTCATTTTGAAACAGTTATTGTGTAGCACTTGGGGAAAGGCTCTGAAAATGTTACTTACATTAGCACTCAAGCAGAAAATCAACTTTTATTAGGAAGGTAAGGAGTGTCTTGGGGGCAAATTCACCCAAGACTCACAGAGCATTGCATAAACATAATTAATAAGACACGAAATATTTTTGGAATAAAATATAGGAAAAATGCCTTTGCTGCTTTACTAGATATTAAAAACTGCATTTCATGCCTTTAGGACCTGTAGCCAGTTGGATAGGCTATTCTAAAAACAGAACCTATAAAAACTGTATTTCTAGATCTCTGTCATGTGGCAAGTCCATCTAAATAATAGTGAGAAATCAGATGAAAAAATTCATATATTAATTCATATGTTAGTAATGAAGACATTATTAGGATATTAATGAAGAGGAATATTTTAAAATCTTTTGCATTTTCTTTTCTGAATTTGACACCTTAGCACCAGCCTTTCTGTTATGAAGAATCTGTGACTTTTGCCGTCTACCTCACATTTCTTCTCAGTTTACCAAAATGTTATATCACCCAAATGTTACACGTTTTACCTCATTGGAGGCAAGGTTTGAATTTGGCTGTTCCTACTTTCAGTGCTCACAGCGCCACTATTGATGTGCCGCCCTCTCTCTCTCTGTTCCTTTTCTCTCTACCCCTCTCCTTCCCATCTCCCACCCTCCTGCCATTCCCCAGGTCTATGGCCCTTCTCCACCTCACATATTAAAATGTGCTTATGATTCATATCATTTTCTCAGGGGACTACTAAAGGACTTTTTTCACTTAATCCACTAGTTCAGTTTAAGTCAACATATTCTCTATAGCAGAATAAGTCATTGGAGAGGTACTTTGGATTCTAGCTATGAGACAGAGAAGATACATGGGTAAAGCACATTACTCAAATGTGAATGTGAAAGGTGCTACTTAATTTTTCTGAGCTAAGGACATCTCTACCTGTACTTAAAAAGAGGAAGATCCACAAATGGATAAGGTAGAAAAAAATATTGCCAATTACTTCCCAACTCCAACAAAGGGCTGGGCAGGGGGTGGAATTGACCTATATAATTCATAATACTTTATTACCAGCTATCAGGGCATTGGATACTCATATAAATTCAACAATGATGACCCTGTTGGCCAAAGTTCTTTGACTTGATCTAGCTTAATATATTTTTTGGAAAACACTTCTAAGAAATTATAGAATATGTATATACATCTAAGGAAAATATTTAATAAATTAGTTATTGGATAATAATTTATTAACTCATTGTCCAAACTCTTGTTTGGACCATCATTTTCCTGTTTATTTATAATAACTATTTTTTCATTTATTTTTCCACAGTTATTAAAAGTAAGAAGACAACAGCATATCAATTGTTAAGAAGTACACATATACTTTCAAGTGCTATACAATGGGTAAGTAATATTATAAATTGATGGTCTTAGATTGTGAGGCTAATATAATTTTTCCAGAAAATGTTATAACTTTTTAATAGACTTTTTATTGAAATGGAATATGCATGTAGAATCATGCACAAACCATGAGTCAGAGCTTAATATTAATAAAATTTTCGCAAAGTGAAACCACTTTGTAATCAGCAAAAAATCATTACTATTATCCCCAAATCCTCTTTATGCCCTTCTTAGTAATTGTTCCTCTTTTAACAAAAGGTAACCACTATATTTAATTTTAGTGGTAAGTCCTGTTTTGTATATTTTAAACTATATGTAAATGGAATGCCATAACGGCATATACTATTTCACATCTAGCTTCTTTTCCTCATATCAAGTCTGTGAGATTCACTTATATTATCATATGTAGCAATCTTTTCATTCCATTGCTATATAGTATTCCATTGTTTGACTAAAATAGTTTATCCATTTTGCTAATATTAACTTTCAGATTGTTTCCATTTAGTGGCTATTATAAATAATGCTATTATGAAAATTATTACAAATTTCTTTTAATGCTCATTCAGTTGAGCATGAATGAGATTTTTGTCATCACAGGGGGTATGTTCAGCTTTAGCAGATACGACAGTACTAGTAATTATTTTTTCAAAGTAGCTGTACTAATTTACACTTCCATCAAAAGTGTTTGAGAATTGTAATTGTTCCACATCCTTACCTGTTACTGTCAGTCTTTTCTATTTTGTCCACACCTGGTACTTTTAACTTGCGTTTACTAATATGTAAAAATTATTCTTTTTAATTTTACCAGAACCTCAAAATATTCTTCCCTTGCTCCTTTATTATTGCAGTTCAGGTTGGGGGAGGTTAACGTTAAATCAATTAACATTTATCTATGATCCTAGACTTGGGAAGCCCTGTAAAGAGGCATTAAAGGAATATAAGGTAAGAATCTGGTTCTCCAATAGTTTAGAGTCAATTTAAATATAAAATGGAATGCCAAAAAGGGGCATACTTGTAGGAAAGTATAGGTTTATAGTCAGGAAAGACCTCAAGTCAGGTGTGTCCTCTGCATTCTGTAAAGTTTTCATGTTTTGGTTCTAGATCTAAAACCTTAGTGTGTAACTTATCCCAAGCTGATCATATTCTGAATTAATTTATTCCTCTGAAGTTCCTACAAGAATAATTTGAACATTAAATTCATTCTAATAATTTGCAAAGAGAAATATTTGTTTCTTATACAGACATTCATATAGAAAACTGAACCAAGTTCAATAATAAGTTATTTGGTAAGCAGATTTTTTGCTGTCTTTGAAGATGTCAATATATTCTTTCTTTTAATGTCATTCAACTAATTTGTAATACAATTGCTTCTATTTTCTTCAAAATGAATGAAAATTCAGATAGTCATTCCCAATATAAGTTGAAATAGGTACCCTCTTACTGCTTCTCTTCTGAAGACCAAGATCTCAACATGCTAAATATGTGTTAGTTCAGCAGGAGATGCTGAATGTTCTTTATAGATCTTCTCTAGTAGACTAGAAGAAGAAATGAGGGGCATCTCATATCAGGGTTTCCTGAGAGACTACAATATGTCCTATGTCCATCCAGCTACCTTGCCAAGAAACTGTTTTTCTTCCTCTTCTGCCTTGCTTCAGGCTAAGAAATAAATCCCTACATAAAACTAGCTCCATATCCAACATCATCATCCTCTCCACTCTCCATCTGTGACTCTGATCTTTCTCTTGATGCTACCTCCAGACAAATGGTCCTTACATTCCTATATTCCTGTATTACTCCTGATAATTTGAATCTTCTGCACCACTATGTGGGAGTGTTCTTTACCGTGTGCGAGTCTCCATTGTTACCTTTTTGCCATCCATCATTATTCCTGGAAAAATATCTGTATATCTTTAAATAGTTAGCAAGTAGACAGGGCAACCCCATTTAGATGTAAGCCAACAGCTACAGATTAACTTTTCATTGAACAGTGTCTGGTCTCTTTGCCTCAGAGGGACTTCAACATTTATCAAAACCATTAGAATATACAACACCAAGAGTGTACCCTAATGTACGCAATAGTCTTTGGGTGATAATGATGTGTTAATGTAGATTCATCAATTGTGGTAAACGTACTACTCTGGTGGGTGATATTGATAATAGAGGAGGCTATGCATGTGTTGGGTCATGGGGTATATGGGAAATCTCCGCAGCTTCCTCTCAATTCTGCTGTGAACCTAAAACCACTCTAAAAAAAACAGTCTATTTAAAAAATAAGATGCAGAGGCATGCTCCACCTAGAGCTGCTGGGGAATTGATGGGTCTTGCTGTTTAATTCTTGGATGCGCTACCAAAAAGCACCTTGAAGTAGGAAACCACTTATTTCAATAGCTAGTGATAATTTGGATTCAGTCTTCTGCTAGGTTTTTCACTTATGTGGTTACAAGCTCAAGGAGGAAAAGAAGTGCTACATATATGGCCTTCTCAGAAATTTCAGCATACAGAGTATGCTATTTATATTCTCCGTTTTATACAACTTTTCATATTTATTGAAGTTACAATGTGCCTATTTTTCATATGCTAGGAACCCAATTTTAACTCAATATCAAAACTCTGTGACCTAGCTGTAAAACTTACTTCAATGTATACAGAATGTCAGGTACCTTTTTCTTTCCTCATATTATAATTGAATTATCTTCTAGAACATCCTCTTTTACCAGTCTGGACTGGTTGTCTTCTAGGACAACTAAAAACCTACCCTCTTGGGCTGCATTTACTGTCATTCTGACAATTGCATTTGTATCTTTCCCACACTGGCTCTTTGGTTTCTGTACCATACATTAATTATAGCATTTATTGCATCACACTGCTCTCATTTATGAACTGGTTGTCAGCAAATTGAGGCAGAAGCCATGGATGATTTGTATTTTTAATTGCCTGAGCCTGACACAATGATCAGTACATAATATTAATAGATACTCAAAGAATATCTGAAGAATTTAGAGGACAAATGCTGTAGCTTAAAAACTGTGACAGAAACCAACATGAATAAATTGCCAGTCACTTAAATTAACTGCAATTTATACCATGCTATTTAGGACAGAATCTATTTCCCTACAGTTCTCGTAAGCCATAGCAGGTTCAAGTGGTTTCACCTAAAATTTTTTAATACTTTCTGTCATAACAAAAATAATCAAAATAACTACAACCATTGCAAATGCCAAAATTTCCTTTTCATTTTCTGATAAGAACAGAGAACATTACTAAGCGCGGATGCATGACATATTTTTTACCCCAATGGAACATTGCTATAATTTTCAAGATAGAATCATATATTAAGATATGATGATAATGTAAAGTAACATGAGTGTTAGGAAAGGTGAAGTGTTACAGTAAACATTACATTATTATATTCTTTTGGTAATGGCCAATGTCTACTTTAATGAGTAATTTCAAATCTCCAGTCCATGAGTGAAACTTGCTAAATGATTATAGGCCATGCAATACATTTTCTATCAGGCAAGATTCTTTTCCTTCATCTTTCCTATGTTATACCAGATAAACAATCTAGCATATTTAGCAGAATATTAAAATTGTATTTAATATGTAACATTAATGTTCTAATTATTTAACCAAAGAGGTAATGAAATTCACTATTTAATAAAAGCATTTATTATTAACATTGTACATTGTAATCCCTTAATTTTTTTTCAAATTTTACTTATGTCTCAAAATTAAATTAAACTGTGATTATAAAACAAAACATCTGACCATTGCTTTCTTTATAATTAATTAAATTATGGTTTAATTATGGTGATTATTTTATGTTGGGCCTATTACATTTTATGGCTGTGAATATTTTTCTTAGCCTTTGAAACAAATTGCATTACTTTCCTACCTGTCAAATATTGATGGATTTTTAAATTACAAGGATTTAAAGTCCATTATAGGGTTTAAATTACATTGCAAATTGGAAATTTATATATATGTATGTGTATGCATCTCTCTCTATTTCAGTTGCCCATTAAATAATCAAACTCATAACAATAAATGTAAATTATAATAATAATAAGTAACAACAATAATAAGGACTAGCAAAAATATAGATGTGACTATGGATGTGGAGATTGACATAAATATAATGGTTAGAATGTAATTATTAACCTAAACTTTGCTGCTTGGTGCTTCTAAACTGTCTCTTGCTTTCACCCCCTCGGTGTTTGCTTGTCTGTGGCAGACTTTATTTCTTCTTCATTTATGAAACTCATCCTGACAATATATAAAGTCATAGTCAGCAGTTATTTTCTTTAAGCACCTTGAAAACAGGGTCCCAATCCCTTCTGCCTGGTAAGGTTTCTTCTGAGATGTCCACTGTTAGCTTGATGGGGTTTCCACTATAGGTGACTAGACACTTTTGTCTTGCTGATTTTAGGAATTTTTTCCTTCACACTGACTTTAGATAGTCTGATGAATATATGTCATGGTGAAGTTTATCTTGCTTGCAATGCATTTACCTGGTGTTCCTTGGGTTTCCTGTATCTGGATGTTTAGATCTCTTGCTAGACTAGGGAAGTTTTTATCATTTCTTTAAATAGGTTTTCTAAACTATTTACTTTTTCTTCTCTCTCAGGAATAATGATGATTCAGAAGTTTGGTCATTTTATGCAGTGCCATATTTCTCAAAGGCTTTTGCTCATTCTTTTTTTTATTCTTTTTTCTTTTTGTCTGACTAAATTAATTCAAAAAATTTGCCTTCGAGATCTGAGATTCTCTCTTCTGCTTGGTCTAGTCTATCATTCAAACTTTCAACTATATTTTGTAATTACTACAATGAATTTTTCATTTCTAGAACTTCTGTTTTGTTTTGTTTTGTTTTTAAAAATATCTGTCTCCTTGGGAAACTTCTTGTTCATATCCTGAATTTGTTTCCTTTTTTTTTTTTTTTTGTATTGGTTTTCAGATCTCTCTTGCATCTCATTGAGTTTCTTTAAAATCAATATTTTGAATTCTTTATGTGGCATTTTGAAGATTTCTTTTCAGTTAGGATCTAGCCCAAGAGAATTACTGTGCTCCGTTGGGGGTGTCATAACACCTTGTTTTTTCATACTTCCAGTATTATTACATTGATTTCTTCACATTTGGAGAAGCAGTCACTTCTTATTTTTGAATTTACTTTTGGTGGTGCAGGACTGTTTTTGTTTCTTCTTAAGGATGTGACTATGATGTATGTTGAAAAGGGCCATTTGGCTCTGCTTCTGGGTGTGGTCAGTGGTGAAGACTCTGTATGATTTCTTTGGTTATAAATAGCCTTAGTGTTGTTGCTTTCTCAAATGCCAGTTGCAGTAACAGCAAGTAGGTAGGTAAACAGGCTGACGGCCTCCTGAGTAGCCAAGGTGGTGTGGGTAATGGTGGTTGCAGAGGCTGTGAGAAGCTTGTCTCTTTGTTACAGAGTGCTGTGCTCTTGTGTCATCAGATGTTGTAATGTACTACACTAGTTGACCTCCAGACCAGTAAGTCGTGCTTGCAGGGAACAGCCAGCTGCAATGGTAGCAGTAGGGTTTATGCTTGATGTTTGTTAATGGGAAAAAGTGCTCTGGTGTCTCACGTGGTGGGTTGGGCCCTGGAGTGCTCAAGGGCTTGGGTACTGCCCTCTGTCTTGGAGCAGTGGTGAAGCTAGGCAGAGCTAAACCAGAGAAGCCTGTACTCAGGCCCCCAATAGCTTGCTCAAGCACCAGCCCAGGCAGTGGTAACAGTGGAGTCCTCAGGCCCCTGTAGAAATATTGAGGTGATGGGTAACAGCTGTTGAACTGAGGTCTCCACAGGGGTTAGAAGAGATTGTCCTAGAATATTTAAGTCAAGATATGATACATTTTAGGAAAAATCTCTATGTTAAATTAGGGATAGAGTTGACTAGGAAGAGGTAAAAGGTAACATTTTGGAGTGGTAAAAAGTTTCTGTATCTTTGTTCATCAATGGTTACCAAAGTATATATCTTTGTCAAAATACATTGAGCTATACTCTAAAAATGGGTTCATTTATTGCATTTGCATGTACATTAGATTATAATAAAACAGCTTAAAACATACATAACAACACCAATACCAATAAAAATATATTGAGTAAACGTATGGTTATTGCAAAACTAATTTTTAAAATATTCTACTTATATTAACATGCTATTTCGAAAGTACTGAGATACTGATATTTTCATTGGTGTAATATTGCTGCTTAAATATTTTTAAATATCTAATTCATTTCTGCCCTGAGATATACAAAAAGAGTTATTACTTGAATTAACATTTGTAATCAAACAAACTTAAGATTTACTCGTGGTTAAAATCTTTCCAAGTGTTGGTGCTGGCATTTTATTCTCCATACCATGGGCTAAGCATCTTTTCTTAGGTTTAGTTTTTGTACCTAAGTAAAATTTCTGTAAGCTTAGGACTCTTTCACATATATAAAACCAAAGTACACTTACAAATTAGCTTCAAATCCATAAAATCCACATTAAGGACATTACTTGAATGTGATGGATGACATTTTTTATGAAAAATTACTGCTATTGTATGTCATAATAAAAACATGTAGCTTCAGGATAGTTTTATTGTTAATTTCTTTCTATATTTTTTCTTGAATAATTCTAATAGAAAGAAGGCTATGGCCATATGAATGTTTGGAAAAACAGTATTAAATTAAAGATTTGCTAGTCTTTTATAAGCAGACATCACACTTAATGAAAACTTTGCCATCTTCAATATAAATTTTAATGGTGTTTCATTTAATAATCCTATAAATGTTTTTTGTTCACTAAAAGATTTATTCTTCATTGTACCATTATTGAATTCTGTCTTCAACTGATACATAATCCAATTATTACTGGAACCAAGGTCAAAAGAGTTTTCACTATTTTATTGGTATCTTTACAGCTAATAAACTGCAGAAGTTGATAAGGGCAGAAGAAGAAAGGCAAGCCAAACATAATGCTTGCATGGTGAATGTGGAACTAAAAGCTACAGCACAGGTTCCTGTTTGCCTTGGGATGTCACGTAATTTTTTCTCTATTTAAACTACTAAAAATATTATGCAATAATATCTTTTCACCTTCTCTTGGAACAAATACTACCATAAACACAAATTCAAGCATGATCGCTGAAATTGGATGATCAATCATAGTAACTGAAACATGATTTAAAAATATGTACACAATAATTTTAGTCATCTATGCTGCCATATGGTTAATATTTCTTCCCCTGCCTTACATTTATGAAACAGTTTTATTGAGGTATAACTGACACACAAAGATTTTACTTATTTAAATTGTACATTTTGGTTGGTTTTGTGAAATGTATGTATAGCCTTGAAACAATCACCACTATCAAAACAGTGGACATTTGTTACCCCAAAAAGTTTTCTCATGCACCTTTATATAAAATAGAATCCATTATTAGTAGACATTTGCTGTAACTATTAGGAATCCTTTTATATGTATAACAGAAGAATAATAAACTTGCAAACATTTTTAAATAGAGAAGGTGCTTTTCTCCACTCATTGATGAGAAATAGTTCAGCTTTTCAAAACAAATGTAACAACTTTCCCTCTTCCACTGGCTTTGAGTTTTTATTATTGTTGAGGATGTTTTTTGGTCTTAAGAATAAATATCTACCTATCAGGTACAACGTATACTAGTCTGATAATGAGTACACTGAAAGCCCTGACTCCAGCATTATATAATTCATCCATATAACAAAAAACACTTGTACCCCCTAAATCCTGAAATAAAAAAAAAACAATTTGAGCTAAACTACTGATGATGTGCTTTGAATTACTGGTTCTCAAACTTTAGAGGACCTCAGAATCACATGTAAGTTTTGATAAAACCCAGGTCTCTGGCATCTCCCCTTAGATTTTCTGATTTAGTTGGTCAGGAGTAAGAACTACAGAATTTTTATTTTTATCAAGTTCCCAGATGATGTCATCGATTCTGATCTGGAGATCACTCCTCAGGAACGAATAGTCTAAATTATTTCCATTTTATTTCACTCCCAAAGCAAACCTTACAACATAA
Organism: Lemur catta; assembly: GCF_020740605.2. Classification (NCBI taxonomy): domain Eukaryota; kingdom Metazoa; phylum Chordata; class Mammalia; order Primates; family Lemuridae; genus Lemur; species Lemur catta. The sequence goes on from NC_059141.1 coordinate 38,369,933, forward strand.
CATGTTAAAAATTAACACAATAGTAAGACTGGTTTGAATACTATCCAAAAGCTACTACATCAAAGAAGTAGAATCTGATCTTTCAACTAAAGTATTTGATTATACATTTTACATAGATCTATAGGATTTATTGTTAGATCCAAAGTAGTCCTCTGAACAAAAATTGTGCAGTAATATATTTAGGAGGTTCAAAACATGTAGAGTTGTAGGTTGGTCCTAAAAGCCCCACAGAGTTTGCTAATTTCCTATCCACAGATTTTTGCCTTATTCTTTTAAGAATTTTTATTATTTTCTTGTGATAAAAGTAAACTATGTTTACTATACAATATTTAGACAATGTGCTAGTATATAAAGATGCAGATAAGCACTATGCATTATCTCATGACCAAGAGATAAAACTATTAAAAATTATAGCATATATTCATCCAGTCTATGTGACCACGATTGACAGAAATAAATGAATACAGAGGAATCGGTACAGACATAGATGACTATAAAATATCTGCTGTGAAATGCAGTCAAAGCAAAAGTAAGAAATTGGTTTTCAAATTATACAGATTTTCACAATGTTTGACATGCCAGAAAAGTAATGACATTCCATTGCATATGATGTGATTTTGTAGTTACGTGTATTTATATTTAGAATTTTAAAATATGCATAATTTTATATTTAAAAATTGGAAATTTATATATGTATGTATATATATGTGCTTTTATGACCATTTCCCATGTTAAATTATTCTACGAGTTTTTCCTACTTCATTATATATTTTCCAAAATCAAAATTTTTAAAGAATGAAGAATATTCCTTCATATGTATGTGCTAAATTTAGTATAATCTCCAAGTTTAGATGTCTGGGCATTTTCCAAATAATTTCTTCTTTTTTAAGTTTCTCTCTTTTTTACTTATTTAAATAACACTGAAGAATGTCAATAAATACAAATAAGCATTGATATCTTTTTTGTTCTTTCAATGCAATGTTGTTTTATTTTTGATATTTTATAATGTGTTGTAATATTCAGTAGGATATATCCCCCTTCTTTTATAAAACTCTATTTTTGGCTATAATAATTTTTCCTAAAAATTGTTAGAATAAATCTATTTGATCTCCAAAATTCCACAAGTTTTAATTTAGATTGTATTAAAAAAATTAGTGTTTTCTGTAATTCCATCTTTCAACAATATTTAATCCTCTCCACCAAGACACATGGTAGGTAGGAGTCCATTTTTTAAAATTAGCCAAAATTTTGTAGTTTTCATAATGGAAGTTCTATATTTATCTTGTTTAGATTATTTTTATTATATGTTTTTAGTTATGGTAAATATGATGTTAATTACATTTCTCATAGACTTTTTACATATTTATTATATATTTTACTTATTATATATTTTATCACTCATTTAAGAACTGTGTTTTTGTTGTTATTGTAGTTATATTGTTTTCACTGATAAGATGTTTAGAATTCTACCAACTACCTTTCAGCATTTGGGGGAGAAAATTTCATTACACTTTATTGTTAAATTTTCTTCTTATTTAGACAGCTCTGTTGAGGTATAACAACATGACATAAAACTCATTCGACTTAAGTGTATTACCAATACTCTTCAAAAGTCCATAGGGTTGTGTGCCCATCACCACCTACCCAGGTTTAGAACACTTCCATCATCACAAAATGTTCCCTCACGCCTGCCTGCCATCATCCCTGCTTCCTCCTCTATCCTGGGCAACTATTGATCAGCTTTCTGTATCTATAAATTTCCCTTTTCTAGGTATTTCATACAAAAGTAATCATAGCATATGTATTTTTTAAATCTTGTTTCTATCAAGTACAGTGAAGGGTCTGAGGTATTACCCTTTTTTCAAGGTAACAAGTGATAGTGCCATGTTTTCATGTATGCCGGCCGAGTTGAAGGATAATATATTACTCATTGCAACAGCATTACACACAGTACAAGCATGTTTTTGTGTCAGTTCCCCAGACCCCAATTCTTGCAGGGTGAAATGAAGAGGGCCTGTATAGGGTGACACTTGTACATATATTGGGTTTTAGTACCAGACAAAAAACACGGATCTTCAAGAATTTTATAGTAGGCAGTTAGCATGCCTGTCCTTTGCTCAGAAGGGAGATACTACATCTATATGCCAAGGTTGTTCACTATGTAAACAGCCTTGAAAATGTAGCCTAAAACAAAGAGCACCCAGTGGCTCGCTTACAAAATAAGAAAAATTGGGAAAGAACAAATGGAAAATTGCCCGCCAACAACTGCTTTTACTTAGCAAAATGTTTTTGAGGATTATTTATATTGTAGCATATAGTCATAGTCATAGTTCATTTTATTGCTGAATAGCATTCTCCTGTATAGTGAATATACCACATTTTGCTTATATTTCACCATTTATAGACATTTGGCTTGTTTGCAATGTATGGTCACTATGGATACTACTATATGTCTTTATGTGGATATATATATTTTCATTTTTAGTGGGTAAATTTCTAGAAGTAGAATTTCTGGCTCACAGATAAATTTATGTTTAATATGAAAAGATGTCAGAGTCATGCTCCATCCAGAGCTGCCTGGGATTAGGTGCCTCAGGGTGTGTAATTTTTGTATTCACTACCAAGAAACATCTTGAAGTGTGAAATCACACATTTCAATATCTGGTGATAATTTGGATTATGTCTGCTGAATTCTTTAATCTTTTACTTATTTGGTAATGAATTCAGATGATGAACAGTAGGGGGACTTATCGGGCCTCCTGGAAAACTTCAAAAAACACAGTGCACTATTTTTACGCCTTCATTTTTAAACAATATTATATGTTTACTAAAGTTAAAACATGCCTGTTTATTTCCTATACTCTACTAGGTTTTCAATGTACACATTTCTAATTCAACCACAACACTCCATGACTGAGCTATAAAACTTATGCTACCATGTACAAACACATACAGTACCTTTTTAGTTTCCCACTTTATAATTGGACAGTCTTCCTAGAACAATCCTTTTTTAGAAGTCTGGACTAGGTATTTTCTAGGACCCATACTTTCTAGGCTGTATTTACTGTCATATTGAGAACTGTATTTATATCTCTCCTATATTGGCGTTTTGGTTTCTGTACCCATGTCTTCCTCTCTCTCTTTCTTTAGTGGAACATATACCTACTTCAGTAAGGTATATTAAATCTCAAGAACCTTGAGAAATTGCATGCCTTTATTCCACATTCTTAAAGTACTTTAGTAATTGGTTGCAAATCTAATATGCTTACCTAGGATTATTTCTTGAGACAGAAAAACAAATTTCTCTCTGGTTTTTGTAAGGCCTCTTTGTTTCAGCAGCCTAGCTTTCCCCTAACTAATAAATTATGCTTTTGAGTTGGCATTGTATTTTTAAAAACTTTGTTCTCATTGCTTCTTTTGTCTCATTGGAGCCAAGACAGTTCCTTGTCTGTATCTTTCAGATCTTCCACTAAATTTTTCATTTTTGCCATCAAATTTTAATTTCTAAGAAAACTTCCTTGTTTTTTTCTTGTTCTAATTCATAGCATCCTCTTATTATTTTATGACATCTTTACTTATCTTTTGCTTAGGATTTTAATTCATATCTGTAAGGCTTTCTTCTCCCAGAATTGCCTGGGTTTTCTCTGAGTCTTCATAGTTTTCAACTGCATTCAGCTTCAACAGTGAGCCCCAGTAACAACCATATTGTGGCAGAAACTAATAGAAGTTTATACAAGCCATTAGTCCAATGCTAGTGCTGCTTCTCAAAGATGCCATACAAGACCCAGATTCCTTATCATTTTGCTCTGCATCTGTAGTGTGTGGCTGTCTTTCTTGAGGTATCATGAAGGCTATCTTACCTCTAGGCAGTATGTCTGCATTACAGGCAAGAAAAATAATACATGGGAATGGGTTAAAGAGCTAAAAATATCATTAGCTGAATCTGTTCATTAAAAAAAAAATCCCCAGAAAGCTCACCTAGAAACTTCTTATCTCATTGATCAGAATCCAGTCTCATGACCTAAACAGCTAGATACTTAGGGAAGATGAGCATCTTGCCCTTCCATATGGAGCTTATGAATGACCTTTATGATGGTCAATCCATGTTGACAGGGACAGATGCTGATCTCAAATATCTAGTGCTAATTGAATTACCATATCCAAAGAGTGAAACCCTTAAGGGTGATTGTACTATCTTAGTCTGGGAGTAGGACATTGCCAGCTAGTAGACCTCACCAGAAGGTGACCAGAGAGAAGCATGGCCAATTCGTTGGAGACTTCCAATATCAGCATTGGTAAATCTCTAGAGCTAGTTAGTTTCCCAGAAAAAAAAAAATCACCTTAACTTTCTGAATGGAAAGCATAAATGGGGCTGCCAAAATTCTAGAACCCAACTAAGAAAGATATCTGGAGGTTCTATTTTTTCAATATGTTGACTTCAACATAATTCTCTTTTTTGTGGTGTAATTCCTCAGCCAGAACCTTAGCTGTTACTGATATTTCTGAGTGCAGAGTATCTACTGAAAGTAAGCCCCCCACATTTTGTTGGAATAGGGAGAGGTAGCTACCTTGCTATAAAAGCTGGGAATTTCTGGAGACCAGGATATATGCCCTTCTAATTTGCCTAGTGCCTCCAATTCTTGAATCTCTATTTCTCTTCTTACCAAATTAGGCAGCTTCTTGTTTGGTCCCAGTGCAGGCATTTAGGTTTTAGTTTTCTCTAGTCTGATATGCCTGCTACTACAGCTCTATTTTCCATCTTGGGGTTGTCAACACTTTCTCTCTTCTCTGTTATTGTCTTCTCTGCTGTTCTCTATTTCACTGTGGTCTTAAACATTTTTTATAGCTTTAATTTAATTTTGTTATTTTGTGCAATGTAAATATGAACCCACTTTTTCAAACTATATGATCTCCCCTTTGCATCTATACCAGTGCACTATCCTGTTTTAGTTGCTTTCACTAAACCTAGAGGACATTTCAGAAACAGAATGATTTATTTTATAAACAGAAAGATAAATTCAGTTATGTGTCCCAAAAGACCGTCAGTGTCCTATATTAAAAATAGTTACTTTTAGCTATTCAAATTAATTAAATTCACTTTAAAATGCTTTTCACCAAAAAAAAAAGACTAAAATGACAAAGGAAATGTACTAAAATATGAAGTTCTTTTTATTACTGTGGAGGTATTAATAATTTTTCTTTCTAGTTCACTGTACCATAACAAATCAATTTAATTAAACTCTAGAAATACTTTTCCAGGGTCTTTGACATATCATTTTCTCTGATGCTTCAGAAACATATCTAGGCTTTAAGCATAAAGCCTAAATGGATCGCTGTCTTCACAGAACCTCTAGTCACTTAGAGGTGGCACACATGTGTAGGCAATTCCATGTAGGGTGAGGCAGTCTATGATAGAAAAATGCTGTCTCTCACAAAAGCACTAAGAGGTACTCACCCAGACAGTGTGGATTCAGGAGGGACATAATTGAGAAAGAAACTTTTAAATTGAGACCCAAAGGTTTCCTATCTAAGGAGGTTTGTTGGTGTTTTAAATTTTCCCCAATCTTTCTGCCACATTTTCCTTTTTTTATTTCTGCTTTCAGGTGAGCTAAAATTCCAAGCTTTAAATATTTGACTCTTAAGATTTGGTTTCACCAGAAATACAAAATCCTACCACCTAGTGGAATTTATTTTCCTTTTTTAAATTTTATTTATTTATTTATTTTTATTTTTTATTTTGTTTTCTTTACACCCAGAGTTGCCCAATTATAGCGTCTTATGGAATTCTACTGTATAGTTGTAAAATTGTGTCCCGTCTTTGGCAATGGACACACAATATGCACAGCTGTATGTGGAGATTCTGATGAGTCCTATTTGTTCCAGTGGTGGGATTTGGGGCAGGTTATTTGAATTCTCTAAGCACTGATTTTTTTTCTCTTTAAAACAGTGATAATAACTGTATCCATTTCATAGAACAGGTTCAAGTGAAATATTGACTATAAATTCATAAACACTGTACTTGATGTACTAAGTACTTTATGTTAAATACTATTGTATTATCATTACGTCAATTATATGAGAGCATACACAGTTCAGGTGTCTTCTCACTTCATATCACAAGGAACCCCATGGTAATTGGCATAAATGTGTGGACACAACCTTTCAAGTGGAGGGAATGAACTCACTACGTATAATTCATATATGTATATGTGCGTGTGTGTATCTGAATAATCTAAGATTACTGACACCACTTGCATGTTATAATCTCTGCTGTTGAATTACGTTGGTGAAAATAGTAATCAGTAATGATTTTAAGTCCATATTTTATCAATTTGAATTTTCTATTATCTACCATTATCTAATCAGACTCCTGGACATCACATTCTTTTTATTTTTTTAGTAATTGGTTATTTAATTTTTTTATTCTTATACAATTATTATAGTGTCATTGTTTGGCCTATATTTAGGTACATAGTTTAATTTTATATTGTAGACAAGTAAAATGTTCTAACTTATTTCCCTGTCCACAAAGATAAAACATGGAAAGACATTAAAATAAAATATCTAGGCCTTTGTATTAATACTGGGAAGCATAATTTTTATTGGCTTTCCTCTACTTATTGCATCCTCTTTTTTTACCAAAAAATTAAATAAAATACTCAGTTGTGTGGAAAAGAAGACAAGTGTCTGTGTATATGTGTACATGTGAGTATGTACATTTGTGTGTATGTGTGGCCATGTGCAGTGTTTGCTTCCTAAGATGAGCAATTACAAGAGAAAACAAAGTATATTTTAAATTGCAAATTTAAAAACCAAGTGAATAATGCATTTAATATTATCTCTCTCCTGAGAAACAATGTAAGCTTACAAAATGAATGCAATTATTCCAATATGAATCAAAATATAGGGTGAGGATATTTTTATCCCTAGAGAAAAAAGGAATATATTAAAGTTAATGAAAACTAGTTAAGTTGTTTTCTAATGTTATTATGTGCGTTCCAATTTTTGAAACTGATATCCCATGTAAAAAATATGCTTAGTTCGTATAGGACTCAACGTATCTATATTTTTGAATGCATACAAATAAAAAGATAGCACGAAGATCATATACAAATTGTAATGGTTAGTTTTACAGTCAACTTGAATGGCCATAACATGTCCAGATTAAATATTATTTTTGAGTGTGTCTATGATAGGGTTTCAGATGAGATTAGTAATTGAATCAATGGACACAGTGAAATATTAATAGATTGACCTTCCCAACATAGGTGGGCATCACCCAATTCATTGAAAGCCTGCATAGAACAAAAGTTAAAGGAAGGAAGAATTCACCCCTTTTCTCCTGCCTCCCTGAGCTGGGACATTTTATCTCATCTTCTCCTGCCCTTGGCCTGGCTTGGAATTTACATCATTGGTTCCCCTGGTTCTTGGGCCCTTGGATCAGAATGAATCACATTACTGACATTCCTGAGTCTCCAGCTTGCAGAAGACAGACTGTGGGACTTTCCCATCTCCACAACTGTGTGAGGCAATTTCTTAGAATAAATCTTTCCCTCTGGCTGGGCACGGTGGCTCACACCTGTAACCCTAGCACTCTGGGAGGCCGAGGCAGGAGGATTGCTTGAGCTCAGGAGTTCGAGACCAGCCTGAGCAAGAGCGAGACCCCATCTCTACTAAAAATAGAAAAATTAGCCAGGTGTTTTGGTGTGTGCCTGTAGTCCCAGCTACCTGGGAGGCTGAGGCAGGAGGATTCCTTGAGTCCAGGAGTTTGAGGTTGCTGTGAGCTAGGCTGATGCCACAGCATTCTAGCCCGGGAAACAGAGTGAGACTCTGTCTCAAAAAAAAAAAACAAAAACAAAAACACTCTCCCTCTTTCTTTCTGTAAATGTATATATAAATGTACATATCCTACTGGTTCTGTTTCTCTAGAGAACCCTAATACACAAATACATCTAGACACTTATTCAACACTTTGTACTCATCAGAGTCAATTTAGATGCTTGGAATACAAAACCAAATTTAAAAAAAACATTTATGCTTAAGGAATTCATATTCTTGATGGCTACACATATATTATGCATTGTTCAACAAAATATTGGGACAAATATTAATAAAAATACAATAAAATGTATTAAGTGTATACAAATATATTTATAAATATATATAGAATTAGAAAATCAAATCAAGTAAAAATAAATTATTCATAAAATACAACATTAAGAACAGGTCGCAATGCGCAGTGCAGAGCTTGGACTGGTAGTAACAAAAATAGATTAGATCAGATTAGAAAAGTGCAACTTAGGTTTATGGAGTTTTGAATACTAATGGTTGTAAATTAGAAGCTGAAAGTACGGGTTGCAAAATCAAATAAAAAAATTGAATTGGTACCATACTTTTTATTGTTCATGATTATTCATATTATTTTACATGTGATCAGATTCTAGCTCTAAGCCTGACTTAGATGTAGGTTTTTTGTTTACTTACCAATGAGGAAAGTAGCAAGCTGAGAAAGATCAAAGGGAAAATAAACAAGCAAACAAACAAACAAACAAAAAAGGCAAATATTTTGAATTCAAACAACAAAGAAGAGAACTACTTCTTTCTGTTCCATTCAATTTTTTTTTAATTTCAGAATATTATGAGGGCACAAAGGTTTTGATTACATGAATTGCTTTTGCACAGCTTGAGTCAAAGTTATAAGTGTGTCCACCTCCCAGATAGTGTGCATTCTACCCATTAGGTGTGAGTTTACCCATCCTCTCCTCCCCACTCCTATCTGCTTGATTTCCATTGAATTTTACTAACATATGGGCACGTGAGTATTGATCTATAAGTTTCAATTTACTAGTGAGTACATACGGTTTATATTCTTTCATTCTTATGATACTTCACTTAAATCAGGAGGCATCACTTTACCAGACTGCAAGCTATGCTACAAGGCTATAGTAACCAAAACACCACGGTACTGGCAAAAGAACAGAGGTATAAATCAATGGATCGAACAAGAGAACCCAGATATCAAACTATCATCATATTGCCATCTGATCTTTGACAAAACATACAAAAACTTACACTAGGGAAAAGAATCCCAATTCAACAAATGGTGCTGAGAAAATCGGATAGCCACATGTAGAAGACTGAAACAGGATCTACACCTCTTAGCACTCACAAAAATTAATTCACGATGGATAACAGACTTAAACCTAAGGTATGAAACTATAAGAGTTCTAGATGAAGAGGTCAGAAAAACTCTTATAGACATAGGGAAAGAATTTATGAAGAAGAACCCAAAAGCAATCACATCAACAACAAAAATAAATAAATCAGACGTGATTAAATTTAAAAGCTTCTGCACAGCCACGGAAATAATCAATAGAGCAAATAGACAACTTACAGAATGGGAGAAAATATTTGCATGCTATACATCCGATAAATAGAATCTACCAAGAACTCAAGCGAATCAGCAGGAAAACATCAAACAATCCCATTAAAAAGTGGGCAAAACACATGAACAGAAGTTTTTCAAAAGAAGATAAACTAATGACCAATAAGCATATGAAGAAATGCTCAACATCACTAATTATCAGGGAAATGCAAATCAAAACCACAATGAGATATCACCTAACTCCAGTGAGAATGGCTTTTATCAAAAAGTCCCAAAACAACAGATGCTGGCATGGATGCAGAGAGAAAGAAATACTTATACACTGTTGGTGGGACTGCAAACTAGTACAACTTCTATGGGAAGTATGGAGGTACTACAAAGAACTAAAAGTAGACCTACCATTTGATACAGCAATCCCACTACTGGGTATTTACCCAAAGGAAAAAAAGACAGTTTATAAAAGAGACACCTACACTCGAATGTTTATAGCAGCACAAGCCACAATCTCAAAGATGTGGAAACCCAAGTGCCCATTAATACATGATTGGATCAATAAAATATGGTATATGTGTACCTTGGAGTACTATTCAGCCATAAAAACCGGTGAACTAATACCTTTTGTAACAATCCACTTGGAACTGGAGACCATTCTAACAAGACCCTTGATTTTTTTCAGTAACTTATACATTTGAATAGATTTTGGTGTTGGCATCCTTTAAGTGAAAGACCTTCTTAGAGAAAAAGGCCTGCATTAATGATGAAAATATAGGTACCTGGTCCTGAATCCATTTTCACCTGGCCACATGATTTTTGGATGATCCACTTCAGCTCTACAGACTAAATTTCTTCAAGTATAAAATAAAAGAAAGAAGCTCAAAGACCTTTAAAAGTACTTTAGGCTCTAACAATTTATCATTCTATTGTTCTTCACTTTTCTTCCACTCTTACAGTTTTCCCTTTATAAGTTTAGAATGTTCCATAGTGAATGCTATGAGAAGCACATTTTGAATCTGTCGTAGAACATGTATAGAACTCTTAGCCATACAGTGCAGTTTGCCCTCTAGCAATGCAATCTAAGGTCTGTCTGTACCTCTAGTTTTCACCTTCTTGCAAAAGTGTTTTTGTTCTTTGTACTTAACAGAAATTGCTCCCATTAAATTGTTCCAAAGCCCAAGTAATAAACCAATTCTTGGTACTTCAATTAATGCTATAATCATCAGTTATCTTCAAAAAATGATGTCATCAGCACAAAGGAACACCATAAATGACCCAGCTACAGAAGAGAGCTCATAAGCAAATGGCAATATTTTCGAAAATAAAAACAGTGCAAATAGCATATCATTGTGCTACCTCTGCAAGTTGTTCTTCATCTAGTGAAGACCTATTATTTTCTTCCCTTCCTAAAAGAATGACAAAGACAAAAAGAAATTGCCTAAATTCTAATTCAGCCTTTAATACATTTTTTTTTCCTGAAGCTCTCACACTGAATGCAACCTATGCCAATACTTTCATAGACAAATCCTAAAGACTAAAATGTTCTGTTTTTAAAGATACTTTTTTGCTTCTTTCTTCCCACATAGGGAGACTCTGGCCTTGCTTCTTCTAGAGATGCAATATCTGCAAGCTTTGTGAGAAGAAATGTTTTTTGGAGGAAAGGAATGTATTTGTAATTGGACATTTCTTACTAATTTAAGGTTAAACATCCCCTGAAATACTTGAAATACTTCACTTTTATTCATTTTGAGAAAAAATAGAGCACAAATTTTAAAAATTTCTTTCTATACATAAATAATTATCTAAAACTCTCAAAGTATTAACATATGTATAAACAATGAAGTGGAAATGTTACTCGCTATAAGAAATCAATCTTGTCTCTATTAATAGATTCCTAAGTATTAACTTATTAAGATATTTCCTATGGATAAGACACTTAACAAGTCTTGGTTCTGAATGAGATTAATAATTATTTATCAGGCTTTAATTTAATTTTGTAATCAGATACACATTTCCCAGATTTTTCAAAGATTTAGGTGGCATTAAGCTGACCTTATAGTGTCAATTGTAAAAAGTGAAAGAGTGCTAAATACTCTTACTTTAGCAGTGATATTTTGATTATCCTTTGATTTGTATATTTACTTACATATTTATTCTTTTGAGGATTCAGTAAATATTTATTCAGTCCCTATTTCTATTTTCTCATGGTAGTCAGACTATCGCTTAAAACCTGTACCATTAGGTTACACTTTAAACGTTTTAGTTGACCTCTACAAGATAGTCTATGCTTCTCAATTAGATTTGAGTTCTCCTGTAAGAATAAGTGCTGCATCTTTTACCTCTTTTGAATTATTCCTACTACAGTCTATGTGGCAGAGGCTGTAGGTTGCCTCTTATTATCCTACATCTTCTTCTTCCTTATGAAAACAAATAGCTTAATTTTGGCAGAGGTAAAATGACAATACCTACATTTCAATGTAATGATGTGATTACATAACAGACAAAAACATTTAAGAAAGTATAATGTGGCACTACCAAGAAACGAGGAAAAGAAGCAAAAAAATTGCTTCTTTTGTTAATGGAAGCATAGTTTACATAATATTAACATCCTGTTGGAGCTCAGACAAGATGGCTCACCAGAGACATCAGCTGTCAGATCATCTCAGAAAGAAGGAAAAGTTTTCAATGAAAAAGAACAAACATACAAACAAAGATCAGGTGTAATTCTGAGGGAAAAGTGCCAGAATCTACCAGAGATTCCACTGGAAGAAGTTGCAGATCAGAACAATAAGAAGCAAGATATCAGCAAAGGTCAACTCCCAAGAGGTTTGAAGTACAGTGAAATGTGTAGGTGGGGTGGTTTTTTTCTCCCTTCCGCACAGCTCCACCAGTCAGCAGGCTCCTGAGCTGCTGGAGAGACAGCTTTCTACCCTCATGAGCCCAAAAGCTGTTGCCACCAGTGAACTGGGAGATTCTTGAGGACAAAGTACCAGTCTGCCAGCCCCCTTGTGGTGCTTCCTGTCCCATAGACCCATGTCAAGATGGAAGGTGCCATACTGCTTCTCTGCCCACCAGTGCCTTTGTCTTCCCCAGGGGGCTTTGGCCCCACAGTTATCATCTTGCTCATTCCCATACAAACATTTCCCAACTCTGGCCCAGACTGAAGGAGCCACAGGGACTTGTGGGTCCTGGGGGAATCTCTCTGACCCCAGAGGCTGGACATTTCAGGTGGGTTGCCTTCCAGAGATGGTGACAGAGACAACCAGAGTGCTAGCTTTCCTCCATTCAAACATTTTTACTTCCCTTCCCCTTCTCACGGCTGCTGAGAGAGACAATTGAGCTGGGGCTCTCAGGAGCGGCTGCTTCCCCTCTTTTGGTGTGCCCACTACACCGAAGCTTTCACTGAGAGTGGGGTTCAAACTTTTCCTCTTAAAGACCTGCAGGAGACTACAGGGTGCTCAGACTCTGAGCTCCCTGCTCACCAGCCCTCCCTGGTGCTGCTTGCCAGGCTGTTCCATCAGTGCAGGGTACACTCCAAAACAGAGGGACATCAAATCTCCTTGAACACCCCACAGGCAACTCTAAACAAGCACTATTCTCTCTGGCACAGTCAGGGATTGATCTTCAGAGACACAGGGACAGGCCTGTAGGCCAGATCCCACACCCCCAGGACTCAATCATGTTGCTCAGTGGCACAGAGGGGAGATCAGTGAACTAATCTCAGGAGGCAAAGGAACCCTCCTGTGCAGTGCAGGTCTCAGTCACAGCACACTGATGGAACACACCTCCCCCCACAGGAAAGCCACACTCTAAGCCCAGGGTGGGATCTTGGACAGGGAAGCTCCCAGCCAGCAGTGCCATCATGGGGGAACTCAGCTAGTTTGAGCTCCTTCCTGCCAGCAGATGCCAGAGGAAGACCACTGAGCAGCTGGCAGGGGAAGAGCAGAAACCCACTCCAGACACCCAGATTGTGACTCTCAGATGGCCCCTCCCCAACAAGCAGACTTTCTGGCTGGGTGAGGCCACTTTAGCTCCTCCATGACAGCTTTAACCAGAAGCCTGGGGGCAGGCCTTCGGCTCCTGAAGAGACAGCTACCTTTCCAGCTTTTGTGGAGCCTGAGGGCAGGTTCACCCAACCCAGCCCCAGCCAGACTCACTCCCCCCAACCGCCTCTGCTGTGATAGAGAAAAAGGACTCACCTGAAAGTTCCAGGGCCCTCCCCACTACCTGGGCCATTTAAGTGCTTTTCCTCAGGGACTAGAGCTGATCATAGGTCCCCAAAACAACACTGCAGCCTGTTCCTTCCAACAAGTGCCACCTACTGACAAGGAGGTCAATTTGTAGAGCCCTTTACAACATTCACCGACTCAATAATACAGGGTGTGGTTGATTTTTTCAAGTGGAACCATGTACAAAAGAGGGCTTACTCCAAGGAAATCTCAATAAATTTCAAGGGATTCAAAAATAATAGTATTAATCTGTATTAATATTTAATTTACAAATAAAAATGAAAATATACCCAAAGCAAACAAACAAATATTTGGCATTAAGCAGCACTTCCAAAGACCACATGGGTTAAAGAAAAATAAGAGGAAAAATGTGGAACCACTCTGAAGTGATAGAAAATTAAAAATAATGAAAACACAACATATCAAAATGTATGGGCTCTAGCTGATGTAATTCTTAGAGGGGAATTTATTTTGTTAAGTTCTTATAAGAGTAAAGAAGAAAAAAGACAGTAGCAATTTAAACTTTCTCCATATATGCCTAAAAAAATGAATCAAACCAAGTTAAGTGGTAGATAGCAAATAATAAAGATAAGAGAAGAAATCAGGCCGGGCGCGGTGGCTCACGCCTGTAATCCTAGCCCTCTGGGAGGCCGAGGCGGGTGGATCGCTCGAGGTCAGGAGTTCGAGACCAGCCTGAGCAAGAGTGAGACCCCGTCTCTACCAAAAATAGAAAGAAATTATCTGGCCAACTAAAAATATATATACAAAAAAATTAGCCGGGCATGGTGGCTCATGCCTGTAGTCCCAGCTACTCGGGAGGCTGAGGCAGTAGGATCGCTTAAGCCCAGGAGTCTGAGGTTGCTGTGAGCTAGGCTGATGCCACGGCACTCACTCTAGCCTGGGCAACAAAGTGAGACTCTGTCTCAAAAAAAAAAAATAAATAAAATAAAATAAAATAAAATAAAATAAAATAAAATAAAATAAAATAAAATAAAATAAAATAAAATAAAATACTAATGAAATTGATATACCCCTATAAATAATAATCATGAAAATAAAATCAGAAAATGTAAATGAACTATATCAGAAATGAAAGAAATCACTATATATCTTAAAAGCATTAAAGAAATGAAGAGATTATGAATATACTTATACCAGTAAATTAAATGATTTATATAAAGTTGACAAAGTTCTTGAAAATCAAATTACTAACACTGACAAAAGATGAAATGGAAAATATGAATAAATTTCTGTGTTAAAATACAAGAATTTATTATCTAAATCCTTTAATATTCAAAACCATTTCATGACTTTAAAATATAAAAATCTCTCAGCAAACCAGGATGATAAAGGGCATCTATCAAAAAAAGAAAAAGAAAGGAAGGAAGGAAGGTAGGAAGGAATAAAGAAAGTAAAGGAAGAGAAAGAAACATTGTTATTAACAGCATGATGATGTTTTCCATTTCAGATCAGGAACAAGGCAAGATACCCATTCTTACCATTTCTTTCTAGCATTGAACTGGAGGTCTTGACCAGTGCAAAGGCATGAAAAAGAAATAAAAGACTTAAAAATTGAGAAGGAAACTCTTAATTCTCAGACAACATAACTATGCAAAAAATTCCACAGAATCCATAAAACAAGCACTAGAACTAATAAGTTAAGTTAGTAAGGCCACCAGATATAACAATGCTATGTTTTAAAAGTAGTAGGTAGTATTTACTGCATCTTAGGGCAATACTTCACTGAAGCTCTCAAATACACAAAAATAACTTGTGTCAGTTTCCAAAAATTTTTCCCATTGAACTAGTTATCTTTCACAGATATATAATATATTAATATACATAAAAATATTCAGTTTTACTTCTACTAACAAGATAAGAGTCATTTATTTCAATAGGATATAAGAACACTTTAGGGTATAGAAAGATCATATGGCCCCATACAATATAAAGCTATATACTTATTCTTAAAGAGTGCACTATGTATTAGAGTTACTAAGCATGTAATTATAATTTTTCATTCCATAATTTCCATCATAATAATTATAAATACTATAAGTCATCAATCTTGCTTTAATTTTAACCATTGAAGAACTAAAGGTCACATCTTCATATAATTTTTGAGATTTTTTAATCTCAGATTGAGGGGTGAAATAATTTCTCTACGAAATGTTTATAAAACAGGTGTTTTAATAAAATATTAATATTTTTCAGTAGAATGTGTGCCTAAAATGCAAATGGGACAAAATCTCCAATGAAACTGTTTGCATGATACATGGCAACTTAATATATTCCTTTATTGAGAGAGAGAGAGGAAATGGACAGAGGGTCAGTAAAGTTCAGGCAGAGAGACCATCTCCAGTTTAAGGTTCTTATGCTTAGCAACTACCCACTACCATATATGTAACTCTGTTATCCTCCCATATACATGCTCAGAAAACATCATACTATATCCCATAAATATATAGAATTATTTGTCAATTTAAAATAAAATTTAAAGTAAAAATAAAACAGGACTGCTCAGAGAATATGCCAAGCCCTTTCTCTGGAATTACTCAGATAATAGCATCAGTGCTATTAGAAAACTAGTCTTCTACCATGAAGAATTTGTCCTATTCCCTAACATCATATAATTTAACAGCCTTTCACTGCCCTAACAAATTAGTAAAAGCTTCATGATGTGAAAACAACACAAATTTATTATCTTACAGTTCTGAAGGGCACAAGTCCGAAATGGGTATCATTGGCTAAAATCAAAATCTTGGTAGGGCTGTATGCCTTCTGAAAGCTCAATGGAAGAATCCTGATTTTCCAGTTTCTAGAGGCTGCCTATGTTCCTTGGCTTGTGGTTTGTTTCCATCTTCAAAGCCAGCAATGGTTGATGTAGTCTTTTTTTATGTTACATCACTCTGTCACTGACTATGTGGCCTTCCTCTTTTACTTCTAAGGATCTCGTGATTATATTAAACCCACCCAGAGAATACAGAATAATCTCTTGATCTCAAGGCCAGCTGATTAGCAACCTTAAGTTAGCAACTTTTAGTTTCTGTTAAAAAGTCACTTATTTAGAAAGTTCTTTGCTATTCTGTCATTCACTACATTTATCATATGGCATAATAATGTATTTATTTGTATAGTTATTGGATGTCAATTATTGAGCAAGCCACTTATTAATAATATCACTGAGCTTTAGGTTTCTCATCTCTAAAATGGGCAAATAGTAACTTTATTGGTTTTCTCACAGGATTACATGAGGGTTAACTTCTCACATAATCCTGTGAGAAAACCAGTAAAGCTACAAGTAGAACTACCATTTGATCCAGCAATCCCATTACTGGGCATCTACCCAAAAGAACAAAAGACATTCTATAAAAAAGACATCTGCACTAGAATGTTTATAGCAGCACAATTCACAATTGCAAAGATGTGGAAACAACCCAAGTGCCCATCAATACATGAGTGAATTAAGAAAATTTGGTATATGTATACCACGGAGTTCTACTCAGCCACAAAAAAAAGAAAAAGAAAAAAAAAAAAAAACGATGGTGAGCTGGCACTTCTTGTATTATCCTGGATAGAGCTGGAGCCCATTCTACTAAGTGAAGTATTACAAGAATGAAAAAACAAGCACCACATGTACTCACCATCAAATTGGTATTAACTGATCAACACTTAAGTACACATATAGTAATAACATACATGGGGTGTCGGGCAGATCGGAGTGGGGAGGAGGAGATGGGTATGTACACACCTAATGAGTGCGGTGCACATCCTCTGAGGGATGGACACGCTTGAAGCTCTGACTTGGGTGGGGCAAAGGCAATATACATAGCCTAAACATTCGTACCCCCATAATATGCTGAAATAAAAAAAATTTTTAATTAAATAAAATAAACTTCACAGAAATAGAAGTGATTTTTGCAACTGAGTTACATATACTAAATCAAAATGAACCACCCTTGAGAACATCATATAGAGCTAAACTGTGGACAGAGAACTTTCAATGTCTAAACATTTCTTTCTTTTCGATTTGTGGTTTATCCAGGGGTTTTCTTGGATTAAATTAGCAAAGCTTTATTCCCATCCCAGGCTTTTAACCTGTAGTTCTCCTGTCAGTCTATAACACAGCAGGTGGCCAAGATCTTAGGTACCCTCTTAAAGGAAAATTGTACCTTAGGGAAGTTACAACCAACTCAATACTCCCAGTACTTAATAAACAACATCCAGAATCCTATTCCAAGTGTCATGATTCCATGCCTTGATGTACATCACAGGCCTTGAGAGAAAATTGTGTAATTAAAACAATTCCATTGAAACTGCCTTTTACTTATGTATCAAATGGTAGCAAATACAGGGAAATGATATTTTGTATTACTGATTTTACAGAGTAGAATTTCAAGTAAAAGTAAGACATTCTTTGCTTAATATCATTTCAACTCTCAACCAGACATTTCTCTGAGTTTGATTATAGCCCATTGGTAGAGAAAAGTCTAAGATAATTTCAGAAATGATGAGTATCAATTGTGAGAGGTAATGGCAGTTCAGGAAAATGTTATCTGTATGAATTGCGATTATGTAATTCCTATCTTAGCTATATTCTGTAAGATCTGTCATTCATCTTACTTTGTGCTGTCTACAAGTTCATTGCCTAAAGGAATAAAAATAAAGAAATGCAATGCCTTTGGTTAACATCTCTGAAACTTTTTTTTGTGAATTGAACTAAAACTATCTTTCCCATTTAATGCTTAGTAAAAGCCATAGGTGATGTGAACTTCAATTGCTATATAAATACTGTGCATGCTACTTTTAAGAAATCAATTATTTAACCCATTTAGTGGAACATATATTCAAAAACCCCATCTCAGCTAGCTAACTTTTGTCAGCCTTAATTGTATGCATGGCTTGAAGCACAGAGGGAAGACTTATGGCTATAATGCAAACCTAATTTCATATGCATGTAATTCAATTAGCTTTACTCAAGGTCTTTTTTCTATAGATCATGGAAAGGAGCATGATCACTCTTTACCAAAGGTTAATCTTAACCTTAAAAGCACTACTTGGACAGTCACCTATATAGTCTTATTAAAGAGTTTCTGAAAATTACCTAAAGCCTCTCTTCAAATTTTTTCTCAATAGCCAAATTCCAATATAACTGGTTTATTCTTTGTATGAGACAAGGGTTGCACTAAAAGTTTGATACCTAAAATTAATTATCATCTAGTGATAAATTAACTTATCCAACAATTCTCATCAAGAAACAGTAGAGAAGTTAATCCTAACAGAGTGATAAAATACTCATCAAATATTTAAAAAATAATTACTGAGCAAACACTCCACTCCAGGCACTGTATGAGTTGCTGGATTGAAATGCAGTATACTGATGAACACATTAGTCCCAACCAAGAGTCTCTGCTACAGAGAAAAGTCTGGGAAAGGTACTTAATTAGAATTCTCAGAGCATAACAGGGAACGAACTATGAAATTAGTCATCTGATTCCCACTTGGTAAATTGTGTCATCAGGCTAGAAGAGTCTACACATACAAGTGTCCAAAATTCAAATAATAAAACTTCAAGATTTTCTATGGCCCCTGAAATTCATCCATTATTCCAAGAAGAAATGCATCTGCTCTATTCCTTTCTATAAAAGTATAATTGTGATAAGATTTGGCCAGATTCATAATTTGTCCCCTTATCACAGACTATTTGGAAGCTTCCTCTTGGTTTGTGTCTACATTACAACAAAATGTCCCATTTTTCAGTGAATTGCCTGTTCATATCACTGATTCAACTGAAAATAGGCAAATTCATCTCCCTTTTATAGGTCACATCAGCAGTATGCCCAACAAGTTTGGTACTAAGTAATAAATTTCACAGATTCAATATTTTTAAGGTATATTGTCATGTAAGTGTGTACTTATTTGGATTTTTTTCTCAAGATACCTCTAAAACAACATATGTGTTGGCCGGGCATGATGGCTCACGCCTGTGATCCTAGCGCTCTGGGAGGCTGGGGCAGGAGGATTGCTCTAGGTCAGGAGTTCGAGACCAGCCTGAGCAAGAGTGAGACCCTATCTCTACTAAAAATAGAAAGAAATTAGCTGGACAACTAAAAATCTATAGAAAATATTAGCCAGGCATGGTGGTGCATGCTTGTATTCCCAGCTACTCGGGAGGCTGAGGTAGGAGGATCACTTGAGCCCAGGAGTTTGAGGTTGCTGTGAGCTAGGCTGACGCCATGGCACTCACTCTAGCCTGGGCAACAAAGTGAGACTCTGTCTCAAAAAAACAAACAAACAAAAAAAGACTACATATGTGTCGTTTAAATGTAGTACTTAAATAATAAAAGCATACATCGATACTTGAAAATGTATTATGCTTGTTTCTGTACAGTGTACAATTTTATCCCCCAACATTTGAAAATATTATAAAAAATCCTTTAATTTTTACTATGTTACTTCATTCTGTTTCAACAGTTACCAATTTACATATAACACAATATTGTTTGATTGATGTCTACAACCAAACACTCTCTCTGCTCCCTGGATTACTTTGAAGCAAACGCAAATCTTATAATTTCATTCACAGTTAGTTTAGTATGTATCTTTAAATACAATAGTTCTTTTGTAATCTTAAACACAATATTATTATCACAACTAAAATAAAATTAATAATAATTCCTTAATTTCATCAAGACCAGTCCACATTCAAATTTCTCTGAATGTTTCATTTATTTTAGTTTGCTTGTATCAGGATTCAAATATGTTCCATAAATTTCAATTGATTGTTTTTTCTCTTACATCAAATTTATATGTCCCTCTCCTTTTATTTCTACTTATTATTTATTTGTTGATGAGTCAGATAATTTGCCCCATAAAGCCTTCCATAGTCTAGATTTTTCTAAAAACACCTACCACTCTAATGTTTCTCTGCCATTGTATTTCCTGCATATCTGTACATGTAATTGTATTCAAAGACATGGTGAAAGTTTTTACAGGAATACATCATAGGTGATCATGTGTAATTTCCTGAGGATACACATTGTGAAATAATAAGAAATGTATATTTATACATTTATCTTCTCTCAGTCCCTGGCACAGAGTTCCTAAATCCTTTGTAGTTCCCTGGGTGATAGGAACATCTTTTGTCCTAATGAGCAACTCTTGGAACAGGGCTGGTCTTCAGGAATACCGCTATTTTATGAGAACCGGACAGTAGTTATATTCCAATTCTAATGTTTCTTCTTTTATATTAGCTGGAATAATTTTACTGAGATACTTTACTCATCAGGTGTATAATTATACTAAGATATAGCTTTTATAAGAAAAGCAAGATAAATGTTTAGGTTTTTATCTTTATCTTCCATTTTAAAAATAGTGAATTGGTTTCCTAGCATTGTCCAAGCTTATGAACTCATGCATTTAATCATGTTTGATGGGTTCCAAACCATTTTGATGGTTTCATTATAGAGAATGAATTGATTTGGTAGGAGGATGTGTGTGGCTCTTAATAGAAACTGCCAGACTCTTAGGTGACAAAACTGGTAGGACAAGGGATTGCTATGGACTGAATTTTATCCCTCCCAAAATTTATATGTTGAAGCCTTACCCTTCGATGTGACTGTATTTAGAGATAGAGCTTTTAGGAGGTAATTAAGATTAAATGAAAGTATAAGGGTGGGGTCCTAATCCTATATGATTGGTGGCCTTATAAGTAAAGGAAGCGATCTCTTCCCACCCCCCTCCATGTGCATGCACTGAGGAAAGATCATGTAAAAACACATCAAGAAAGCAGCTTTGTAAGCCAGGAAGAGAGCTCTTACCAGAAACCAAATTTGCTGGCACCTTGATCTTGGATTTCAACCTCCAGAACAGTGACAATATAAATTACTGTTGTTTAAGCTACTCAGTCTATGGTATTTTGTTATGGCAGACAGAGCCAGCTAATACAACGGTAAAATAGACTAGATTAAACAGTAGCAACTTTCCAGTCATACTATGGGACACAATGTATTAATCAGGAAGAAAAGGCATTTCAACATGTGCAGTTCTTCCAAATGCCTTCTTCCCACTCAGAGGGAGTTTAGAATAACTCTGGGGTGTTTCACAATGTCAGATACTCCCCCACCCCCACCACTACCATCAGTCAGTTCTCATATTGTCCCTTTGTTTCCAGATTATTGGGGTTAATAAATTTATTCAAAAACATTTACTGAATATCTCTTATTTTCTAGAGACTGCAACATTTTTTTAGTAAGACAAATGTAGCCTATCCCTTATGGAGAAAGAAAACTCTGGTTGCTGTTTCTGGCTAATTACATGTATGTAATTTTAGTGTTTCTAGTTTTTCAGCTATTTTTTTTTTTTTGCTTAAATTGAAGAGTAGGTATAAAAAAGGGGTAGAATATTATAACATGTTTTCTTCTTATAACATTAATGAGATGAGCTCTGGACTACAGCTGCTGCATTCTAAATTCCTCTTCTCTCAATAGGGAAAGTACATGAAATCTTTTATTTCTTCCTGAAAACTGGGGTATGGATATGGGAGTATGTCTAAGAAAAAAAATATTAAGTCAAATATGATTTTATTATTATAAAATTGGTATTTGAATGACAATAGTCAAAAAGACCAAGGAAATTCACTAGTAACATAGCAGTAATTAACTGAATACTATGTTCAGTGGATTAAAAAAAGCTCCAGTTTTCAGTCTGCACATATTTAGATGAGAGATCAATGTGCATTTGTGAATTAGTAAGCTGTTCTTTTTTTAAAAAAGACTGAAACTAATTATTAACTGTGGAAAAAATGAGACTTCTATGAGATTTGATCCTTGGAGGATAGTGACAGACTGTTAGGCTTTTAAAAATATAAGCATTTGTTTTTGTTCTCTAATGGATATGTAGGAGTGCTATATTTTCAGCTCTTACTAAGAGAAAAGAAAAAAGTCACCAGTTCAAGTTACATATCATTTTCTGTTTCCAGTGTGTTTCTATCTGAGTGAAAGTAAAATGCTTAGGTGATAAAAAAAAATTCATCTCTTTTCTAATCAGAGTGAGAAAGGGAGATGAAAATACTGGCTGGTGCTATCTATGAATGGTTGTTATCATGCTGTGATGTGACTACCTAAGGGGAAAAAACATAATAAAGAGAAGGAGATAAGCAGTAGAGTTACAAGTGGATGGAAGATAGAGATGTCACTCAGAATGTTTTCAACATGCTACAAGCATCAGAACAGCAAAATAATTACGCAGTAAGGAGTCCCAGAATGCCATACAATATGATATTTGCCCCCTTCTCTTTTACTTTAAAAATGGTTTCAATTTGGGTAATAAATTATATCTACACTTAAACTATGTGTAATCATGTAAGAAGCAATTAGATTTAATTAATTATAAGTAAATAGCTCTGTTTTTAACCTAAAATTTTATTTCTAAAGAATGTTACTTTAAGAAAGTGTTCTTTGTTTTTTGACAATGACACTGTCATTGTCAGAGAACTGATTTTGAATTCTTCTAAACACAGAAGCCCAAATTGTTTTCTCTTCTTCCCGCTATGAAACTCTTTTTATGTATTCAGTTCTATCCCTATCTCAGGTCAAACATTCACTTTTCCTTAGCTGTATTTCTTGACATGGTGCTTGGCAAAGAGGTTCAATTCAATTTTGTTCTTCACTATATATGGAATAAATCAGATATAATCAACCAAGTAGGTCAATAATATTTTATAATGCATATAAAAACTTCTCTTGTTAGACAAGGAAAAGACCCTTTGGGAAATATCCTAGGTTTGGAAACCAATGATTTTTAGTTACAATCATGGCTCTGTTATCACTACATATAGAACCCTGTTTAACTTCATTAACCTTTATAAGCCTATTTCCCCATGGGTTAAAAAGAAGAGAAAAGAAGGAAGAAAGGAAGGGAGGGAAGGTAGGAGAGAGGAAGAATGCCAATTTCTAACTCACACAGAGTTGTTTGTTGAGGATGAAAAGAAATGACTATGTTGCATGGAGCAGTTTACTAAATTTGCAGCATTTGAAGATGAATCCACTTCTGTCAGTTTTTATGTTATGGACATGTATATTTATTAATATGTCTATGGAGAATTTTAATGCCATCTCCAATTATGTAATGACACTGAATATGAGTTGGGCAGAGGAGAACTAGTCATTTGAAATAAAGAAGAAATCTTATTGCTGATTTCTCCTAATAATATTCCTGAATTTCAGAATAAAGGAGTTCAGTACCCTGAGTTCTGTGACCTGACTAGCCTCAGGTGAGTTGACACCAGCTAGAATTCTCATTAACCCTGCAAGTGCCCTTTGATTGAAGAAGAGTGCTAATAAGTTACCACTGACATCAACATGAATTAATTCGTTGCTTTTATAGAAGTAGTCAGCTCTCTTCTTACAGGAAAGCAGGGTCTTCCGCACAGTGCAGCATATTAGGCAATCTCCCCTCGCCCTGCCATCAGCCTTGGTGGAAACACAAGAAGAATACGGAGGAGAAAAAAGAAATTTGTCTCCAAAGCTAAAGAATCCTGAAGTTTCTTTCTGATTTTTTATCAGAAAGAATGCTGTACTAAGAATCTAAATAATAAAAATCTGGCATCATTACCCTGAACAACTCACTCATTTACCATTGAACAGACAGCTATTGAATTATTAATCTGTTGTAAATGCCATTGTAGGTATTGAGGATACAAATTTGAATAAGATCAACAAGAATCCTGCCCCATGGACTTTCCATTCTAGTGGAAAAGAGGAACAAAGAGGACAATCTTGTGAGGAATCAACGTTTAGGCTGAAACTTGAAAGATATAGAGGAACTGGCCATGATGATACCTGGAAGGAAGACCTTTGCACACAGAGAGAACTTCAGTTATATGTCATTAAAATGATACTTAATGAATAGTAAGTGATGACATGAAATCCTTTTGATCTAAGTTTGTGAAGGATAATATAATATACAAATTTTGTGTGTGTGTGTGCGTGTGTGTCTGATCTATGTGACAAATATTCTGTGTATGGAAAAAAATTTAGAGAGAACATTCAACAATGAGAACTATTGTGCTCAGCTATAGAATTATTGGACTTTTCCTTTATTTTTACTTTGTGTAATTAAAAGTCAAATCTCTGTCTCCAAGACTTTGCACTAGAAGGTGGCTGACTACCCTTCCTACCTTCTAGGAACCATTATTCTACTCTCTACTTCATGAGATCAACTTGTTTTGCTTCTGCAGATGAGTGAGAATATGTGGTATTTATCTTTATTTGCCTGGCTTATTTTGTTTAAGAAAATGTCCTCCTGGCTCACTCATGTTGCCACAAATGACAGTTTCATTTTTTTATAGCTGAATAATATTCAATTGTGTATATAAACCACATTTTCTTTATCTATTCATCTGTTGATGGACACTTTGATTGATTCCACATGTTGGCTAGAGTGAATAGAGCTACAATAAACATGGGGGTGCAGATACTTCCTAAATATACTGACTTCCTTGTGGGACTGCTGAATTGTATTGTGGTTCTAGTTTTAGTTTTTTGAGGCAACTCCATATTGGTTTCTAGAATGGCTATATTAGTTTACATTCTCAGCAACAATATATGAGTTTGCTTTTCTTTGGATCCTCTCTAGCATTTGTTAATTTTTGTATTTTTGATAATACCCATTTTAGGGGTAAGATAATTTCTTATTGTAGGCTTGATTTGCATTTACCTGGTCATTAGTTATACTGATATTTTTTTTCATATACTTGGCCATTTTTATGTCTTCTTTTGAGAAATGTCTATCAAATCCTTCACTCATTTTAATTGGATTATTTAGATTTTTGCTGTTGATTTGTTTGAGTTACTCATATATTCAGGATATTAGTCTCTTTTTGCAAATATTTTCTCCCCCTGTACAGGTTCTCTCCAGTCTATTGATTGTTTCCTTCGTGTACAGATTTTTTTTTTAGTTTGATATAGTCTCATTTGTCTATTTTTTGTTGTTTTTATTGCCGATGTTTTTGAAGTCTTACCCATAAATAAAATTTTTGCTTAAACCAATGTCCTGAAGCATTTCCTCTGTTTTCCTCTGATAATTTTATGGTT
This sequence comes from Lemur catta, assembly GCF_020740605.2. Classification (NCBI taxonomy): domain Eukaryota; kingdom Metazoa; phylum Chordata; class Mammalia; order Primates; family Lemuridae; genus Lemur; species Lemur catta. The sequence continues at coordinate 38,395,636 of NC_059141.1, forward strand.
TGGGGTCTTACATTTAAGTTTTCAACGTATTCTGAATTGATTTTTGTATCAGGTGTGAGACAGGGGTCTAGTTTCATTCTTCTGCATATGGTTATCCAGGTTTCCCAGCACCATTTCTTGCAGAGATTGTCTTTTTTCCAGTGACTGTGTTTGGCACCTTTGTCAAAATCAGTTGGCTGTACATATGTGGATTTATTTCTGGATTCTCTATTCTGTTCCATTGGTCTGTCTATGCATCTGTTTTTATGCCAGTACCATGCTGCTTTGGTTATTATAGCTTGGTAATATATTTTGAAATCTGGTAATGTGATGCCTCCAGCTTTGTTCTTTTTGCTCAGTATTGCTTCAGTTGTTTGGTGTATTCTGTGGTTCCATATAAATTTAAGGATTGCTTTTTCTATTTCTGTGAAGAATATAAAAAATTTAGAAGAGAGGATTTTGAATGTTGCCAACACAAAGAAATGGTAAATGTTTGAGGTGATGGATATGCTAATTATCCTGACTTGATCATTATACTTACGTACATGTAAGAAAATATCATTCTGTAGCCCCTAAATATGTACAATTATGTGTTAACTAAAAATAGAAGGAAAATAAATAATTGTCCCCACACTATTGAGTATCTGTAATGTAAACAACTCTCCAAAAGACCATATACTCTTCACACAGTCATACTCAGATTGTTAACATACATGTAAATCAAGGAAAATTGAAACTCATCACTGTTGGTTATAAAAACCTAACCATATTTTAAATTGCTTCTTCAAAGTGATGAGAGCACTCTATTCTATAACAGAATAGAAACAGTAACAAGGAGAGAGGATGTCTTCAAACTAAAAGAAATCTTATCTATAATCTAAAAAAATCACCCCTCTAGTTTTCTTGACCACCCTTCCTAGTTCTTTATAATCATCTCTTCTCTAATACTAAATGAAAATATGTGCTAACATCTGAGAAAGATAATAAAACAATAACCAATTCTTAAAAATAAAATAATCAATTTTGAATTATGAACCATAATTGTCACCATGTCCATGGCATCAGGAAAATTTACTTGTTTTTAGGATTGATTTTGTCCACTTGAGATTATTTTATTTTATTTATCTGTATCAAAAAATACAGAAATATAAAATGTAAGAACATATTACCTTTAGCTATACAGAATAAAATTTAGATTCAATTAAAGCATTCTAAATTTTTCACTTCAGTACACATTGCATTATAAATGCATTGTTTGCATAGTAAAGGTTACATATGAACCAAATTGGTAGTGACTTTGCTAGTGTTCCTGAACATAAGGTTAGGGTTCCCGTGAACACAGTCCCTGATATTTAATATTCTACAAACCAAGCTGACAACAAAAATTCACAAATTTCAAAATTTGTCAATTTGATCTCTTTATGACATTAAACTCATTTAGCAATAATTGTCTTACAATTAAATTCTCATTTAATTGGCCATGGTTATTAATTGGCTATTGTCCAAAGTAATAAACACGTTAAAATTATTTTATTATTTGTGGCATATGGGATGACACACGGTACGGTGTTTGGAACAAGGGAGGCCTTCATGTAAAGAACAAGATCATGAAAGCCTGTCTGTACAAAGCACAAAGACATGCATTAAACTCAAACTATAGGAAATGTGTTGCATTATCTACATTGGTATAAAGTACCTAGGTATTTGAAATCATCACACACAAGAATTATTTTAGAAAACATGCAAGTGGTTCCCAGATTTTAAATGTTAAATTTTACTAAAGGCTTTTAGTGACATATCAAGAAGCTTTAACCTCATTTTATATAGTGTTTAAATTTACTCTCTTTCTAACTTTATCTTCTAAATATCTCCACAAATCAAGAGGTATTTATTAAATTTTATATTCAATATATAAACACAGAAATACTAAGTGTATTAAACATGCTTTTTGAGACTCCACCATGCAAACTCAACTTGCATGGGAGGTGAAGAAAAAACTGATTATTATTGCTTAGCACTGTATTAATTTTCTATTGCTATTGTAAAAAATCCATGTAATAAAAAATTAATGGCTTAAAACAACAAGAATTTATTCCCTTACAAATCTGAAAGTCAGTCTAAAATCAACAGGGCTGTGCTTCTTCTAAAGGCTCCATTTCCATGCCTTTTCTAACTTCTAGAAGCTGGACTCATTCCCTAGCTCATGCCCCCATACCACATCCTCAAAGCCATCAGTGTAGCATCTTTCAATCTCTCTCTTGCTCTGATCTCTGCTTCCTTCCTTGTATCTCTGAATTCTTTCATTCCTGATTCATCTTGCATCCTTGCATTGTCTGACTCTGACCATCCTATCTCTCTTCTGATTGCATTGAGCCCACTAGATCATCTTCCCATCTCAAGATCCTTAACTTAATCACATCTGCAAAGTCTCTTTTGCCGCATAAGGTAACATATTTACAGATTGTGGGAATTAGGACATGGATATATTTGAGTGGCCATCATGCAGCCTACCATAGGCACAGAAAGATATGGTACTTTTAACTGAGAAATCAATACCTATGTAAGCAGCTATTAATAGTTTGATTTGGCTTAATGATTATAGCATTCAAATAAGTAAAGGTAAGTTCTTGCCTAGGTTATTCAAACCATCTATTTGACTCTCATAATTATTGGAAATTATTTGTGCTTATAAATTGTTTTAGGCACTATGGCTTTTCCCCATATAGAAAAATCAATGCTGTAATACAGTAATCAATAGATGGTGAAGAAATATTTAAATATAGACAAACACTTTAACTTAAAACTTCTAGAAAAGGCAGATACAATAACAACATCCATCAAAATAAATCTCTTGGGACAGTGGCTACTGTTACCATGCACATTTCAATTTTTTGTATTTTATTTTTAATAATAACCAACACCTATTTTTCATTTATAATACAGGGCACATAAGTCAGCAACATTTCCCTGTAACCTTGAATCATTGCTTTTCTTAAATCTTCTAGCACCAAAATGTGTATTTTAACAATAAAATTGTTTTAAATGCTTTAAGTACAAATCTAGTTAACTGGACTATCATGTTTGACCCTTAAGAAAATTATGTCAGATAAAATATAATTTGAGTAAGGTTTATTATTAAAGATTTATAAAACATTTTAATAATCAAACCAAAGTCCCCATTGTATGCAAATATGTTTTCTGACCAACCTGTGCTTAACCTCCTGCAAAACTGACCACATAACACCCTAAGATCAATTGAGATGGGATATGGTGATTAGGGAGCTAGATAGAGAAAATGTCAAATTCTCTTTATAATTCTCCATCTTCCCCCCTTCAGGGAAATTTGTAAATTCTATGTCTTCTAAAAGCTGGAAACCATTTTTAAGACAAAAGCCATTTTGCATTATAAATAGTAGGTGTTATAACAGTCTCAGCACCAATTCTTTAATCAGACTGTCTTCATTGATAACTAAACTTTTCCCAGAGTACTTTCTTAGAATACCCAGTGTCACTACAGGATAGCAATTGTTCCTTTTTCTACACATTGGGCTGTCACTCAAAGAAAAGTATAACTATTTTAGAGCATTATAATTATTTTATTCTTTTTACTCATAACCTGGAATAAATAACATTCAATCATTAAAAATTACTTTTAAAAGAACTATATTTTAAATTCATTTTAAGGAAGATGAATATTCATTGGGAACTTCTGGGAAGATATTGTTATGTGCAAACATTCTAGGAATCCCTTCTTCTACATTCCCATTAAAATATACATTGATAATACATTAATAATAATAGTCTCCATTTCTTAAAACTTATTATGCATGAGGCACTGTGACAGACACAGCATATTTTAACTTACCTAATTCTCACAACAGCCTTTTGAAAGGATGAAACTGAAACTTGAAGATGAATTTTTAAAATTTACTTAGCTACAAAATGGCAGAGCTGGGATTTTGACCCAAATCTATCTGATACAAAGTCTAATTGCTTAACACATGCATGGAAGAAAAAACTAATCATCTTGAAAGCTATTAATAGTACCAAGTATAAATCATATCCAAGCTCCAGTTTCCATTTATAATAATTAAAATGTAAATGAAAACAAATTTTCAAAATGATAAAATAAGTCCATATTTTTAAAGTTAAAATAGTGAGTCACATATTAAAATACTGTGTTTTAAAAAGTTACATCTGGAGGAACATAAATGATAAGTGTACATCCATCAGGGAAGTATACATTTCTATTATATGGAAACAGTTATCCAAGGTGATAAAATTATCTCTTTTTCAAAAATGATTTTTAAAACTATCCAAAAACAAATAATTTCAGAGAAACAGTGAATTTATGATGAACTTTCTACCCTAAACCCCTTCTTAACTTGGAGGAAAAAGAAAAACCTTATAGCCAAACACTAAGAGGTTAACAGTCCCTAGGAAGTTGTTCCAATTTCATCAGACCCCAACCTCAAATGAACAACAGTGCTGCTGCTGAATAACACGCAAAAATAACCCATTGCATCATGGGATGTATAATTTCCACTTACAAACTGTTTCAAGCAGTAAAATCCCTCAAAGTGCAGTATTTTATAGTCAGTGAGTGACCATATATTTTATCACTAAATCAAGAAATTTTAGAAGCAAAGGAGGCACTGCTAATAATTATGTCAGGACAAAAGTAAAATAGGATTGTCATTGGCAAACCAACGTATATGATCACCCTAGAAACATCATACCTACAGAAGATACCATAGCTAAAAGATAATATATCCCCAATGATATATGAGAAGGATAAGAAAGAAGATGAAATCAAGGTAAAAGAATTTTTAAATGAATATAAGAGATTAAAAAAACTAAAATATCTTCTGCTTATGATATGGCACACCAAGCTCTCACTGGACCAATCACTGAGCAAATAACAGCTATTATCACCTCTGAATTATGGGGGAAAAGTCCTACCTGAAAGTTCTGAGAGTGATAAAAGATGAACAGATTCTCGGGAAGAGTCAAAACTTGATAGAGGGAAATGCCACCAAAAAGTCTTTCCTATTTTTGCAGCTTTTTGTGCACGAGGGCTGAAATGTCACAATTTTTTGTGTATGTCAGAATTGGGGGCAACCCCTTAATGGCTGAAAAGTGAAGGAAAAATCCCAGAAACAAGCAAGCCAGAGATAGAAAGCCCCAAATATTGTATATAAACACTGTACAAATCTTTTGATGAAGAAACTTTGAAGCATATGACAGAACCCAGATAAATTCTCCTGATCTGATATTTGACTGGCTTCTGAAAACATAATTTACAGTTAAAGTCTGACCAGATTTCTTCTTATCTGGCCTCTCGATCAAGTCCCACGGGTACTGAGTCTGGTTTGCGGGATTCTCCCTAGGATCCCAAAGATCAATCCATGAATGTGTCAGGGGGAGCCTGGGGCCGTGTCCACAAGAAGCTCCCAGCTCACTGGTGGCAGCAGCCTCTGGGCTCATGTGGGCAAAAAGTCTCTCCAGCGGCTGGGGATCCCACCAAGTGTCAGAGATGGGAGGGAGACAGAAACAACTGCTCCATCTACCCTTCTCACTGGACTTCAAGCCTCTTGGAGGTTGATCTTTGCTGATGCCTTGCTCCTTTTTCTGCTCCACAACTTCTTTCCATGGAGTCTCCTGAAGGTTCTGGCACCCTTCCTTCAGACGCACATCCTATCTATCTTTGTCTGTTTGGTCATTTCTTCTCTTTCATCTAAAACTTCTCCTTCTCACTAAGATGTTCTGGCAGCTGGTGTCTCTGGACAGCCATCTTGCCACTGTCTGTATATTGCCTTATTACAAACTCAAATTTAACCTAAGAGCAGAATTTTCATAGAAATTGTCCCTTGAAAGGTCCTTTCAAGTCCTATGATTTCTTTTTATGATTAATAATTTTTTAGCAGTTTTCTAAATTTCTTATATCATTTGAGAACATGACAGTCACAGTGTAAACCTATTAACTAGTCATTAAATCCTAAAAGAAAGTAAATATTGACATTTTGATTCATAGTATACTGATGGATATTTTTAGATCATACAGATTTAAATCCTTTTAAAATAACTAATTTATATTGTTATATATTACCGAAATATATTTATTCTGCTCACATATATTGACTTTAGATACATAAATGTCCTGCCATTTATTTTTTATTGAAGTATAAAATTGTATGTGTAATTTTAATCTTCCTTAAATTGAGGGGGAAATATTCATATTTAGGCTAAAATGTACTCCCTTTTTTCCATCAAACTCAAATGAACACACAAACACAAAACGACAATAAAAAAGAATGATCCTATTTATGTTGCAAAAAACACATGAAGTTCTACAAGAAAGACCTATGCCATGGTTAAATACTAACACATACAAAGTACTTTGCAGTGTCTGGCAATAAAGCACTCAAAGAATGTGGCTAACATATAATTTAAAATAATCCAAGGGAATGTAGGACTATTTTGAGCGTTTAATACCTCTTTAATGCTACAGTACAATTCCCAAGAGGAAGTCTATTAAATTAAATATTACCATTTATGTGCTGTTGTCATTATTGTGCTAACAATGTATCAGAATTGAACCGATGACATTCACTTTGTGTTCTCTGATCATGAAATTCTAGACTTTCATAGTAACAACATAACTCATCAAGTTGCTTTTGGGTAATTAGAGCACCACAATAGAACTAAAACCATTTAAAAATTTTTAAGGATACCAACCATGTGAAGATATCATATGTGCTTGGAGAAAGAATACAAATGAGACTCAAATACAGACCCCATTCTCAATAACTTAGAATCATATGAGACGTAAAAGTACAGAAAAGAGCAATATGTATAATAAATACTGACCAAACGAGAGAGGAGATGTATCTACCTGTACTGAGCAGAAAATCAAGTATGGCAAGAATTGTCCTTCTGTCCTTTTTGAGGGTACCTCCTTGCACTAAAGCTGGGTTAATGAGGTGATGAGGCGAATTGTGTAGGACCATGAAACCAAGCAGAGCAACTAATTAATTTTCTATCACTCTATGGACTTTGCCAAACTTTGCATTCACTATTGACTTTCTTCAAAAGCATGTTAAAATTTATTTTTTCCCAAAATTTGATGAACCATTTTGAAATATGGGAAAGACTTATAGGGGAGAAAGATGTATTTATTTTTTAAGAATAGAATAAATGATTGCAAAGGTGTATTTTCAATTTATTTTTTTATGACAGGAAATCCAACGATGGGGAAGCAGTTGTTTACCTAGCTGCTAGGTAAAGAAGGCGGGAGATGAGGAAGAAGTCATATGGACACTTTTTTCTGAAAAGTGGGAAAAATAGACCAATTAGTACAGACCTAGCTGTATATATAATAGTATCAGGTCTCTTCTTTCTCACCTTTTCCCTTATCAAAATTAGCACATTACTATCCTCCCACTGTTGGAAATATCTTTAACCTGGACATTCACACTTGCAGGCCCAGAAACATCTGCACTCTGCAATAGTTCCAGTCCTTGCTTGCAAAAAGTATTAGAGGAACTGCCAGGTCAAAATTTCCTTTCCTCACCTGACGGAGCTCCTAATTCATTTTCTCCACTAGGCCATAAATACCTTCCTAATCCCAGGACTTTAAAATATTTAAAACTAATAAACCCATTGTTTTTTCATTGAACTTTTTCTTCACCTTCTAGATTATCTTATCTCTTCCAGAAAGTGATAACTATGTGAGCTCTAGCCACGGTCTTACAAACTTTTATTACAAATCCTCATTTGCTCCTAAATCCCAACACTCATGTGTTCTTCCCCTGGTGCAATATTCTCTGAGTGATAGCCTACATTGGATCCTTGTTGCCCTGTACATTCTAATATGCTAAATAATCTGGGACTTGGGGAAAACTGTTTTCGTATTTTCTAATTGGATTGCTTCACTCCATCTACTGCCAAATCTACCTGGAAATATACAGGCAGCCTTAAAAATATTTATGCTAAAGAGAAGCCCATAAATAATTTGACAGTTATGTTTTCCATGTTTGCTAGCTAATTTTTATGGCCTCGGTAATACAAGCCCAGCTAATTATCTACTCTGCTTTGCCTTTTCGTGACCATGCTTCATTAAGGAGTTTTATAGTTTCTATTAATAAATCAAAATAAATGCTAATCAAAGATATAAATGTTGTGAGCAACCATCTGCTTAGACTTCACCATCTATAATTTTAATGTGGAATTTTTGTATGCTGAATATCCACACTCCCTTGTGGGTGGGTTGTGTGTGTGTGTGTGTGTGTGCGTGCAATTAAGACGTTTTCAACTCCAAAGGAGAAAAAGCTGATGCTGACCACACCAGAAGAAAACATTTGGAAAGGAGCATAAAAAGAATATATATTCATTTAATTTTTCATCAGACTTCTACAAAAATCTTTCCAATACTGACTCCTGGTTTTCTGTGTCTCATACAACTAGGAAAAAAATATTACTGGCTCTGTCTGTGTGTATTAGTGCTGTGAGTCTACTGAAGCAGAGGGCAGTAGGATCAAAGGCCAGAAAATATGATTTACTTAAAGTCAAAACAATAAAGGTCACTGTTTCCTTTGAGAAAAAAATATATATCTATTGTAGTGTCTACATGTACACATGAACATATATCCAAAAATCACCTGCAAAAGAAAAGTTAAGATAGCCATTTAGGAAATTACTACTGCGACATGTTTTTGCTCTTCCTTTCTAATTTTCAAAACAATTTTATGACTATTTAAAATAGAGATGATATGGAGCTAGATGATGCTATCCATGGATATGGACCTGAATATAACATGACTTTTACAGTTGATCAGGATAATTATAATATCCTTAAAGTAGTACTGCAGGGAAATTAGTATGAAGAATGTCAGTAAAACAAAGGCACAGCATGTCAAGAAAAACTGTATGAAAACAAGGCATTCTAGAGAAGAACCAAAAGTGATATTATCTTAACGTTGTAAACTTTACTAAACCATTAGCTGAATTTGTCCTCTTTGGCAAGAGTCTAAGAATTTCCTTTGGATTATAGTCCATTACCTAGGCACATGTACTTCATAAAAATATATCTACTCTTGTTTCATTCAGATGTGCCAATCTTCTGCCTGCCTCAGGGTCATTGTCCTTTTATGTGGCTGCCTGCTCTCCATCATCCTATCTTAGCTCAAATATCACCTCCTCCTCAGAGTTCTTCCCCTGAGTAGCTAAAGTGGTTGAGCCATTCCTAGCCCATCTTAACTGAAGTAGAAGAGCTTTCATTGCTACTTACCACCCTGATTTATTTTCTTCCTAGTGCTTAGTAAAATAGAAAACTTATCTCTTTACTTATTGTCTGTCTCCCTCCAACAAAATGTGAGCACTTGAGAGAAGGTGCCTGTCTATCTTGTTCACTAGAGTGTAAAGGCACATCACATGGTTGAATGGGTTTCTAAGGAACCATTCTGTAGCCTCATAAGACTTATATTTACCTTCCCGTTGCAGAGTCTGCACTGCGTAAAAAGTAAGAAATATTGAGAAAGACAGAAAGAAGTGTGTACCAATGTTCTCAATGAATATCTTTGAGGTGTTTCTCCCTGGTGAATAAACTCACTGAATGAATGTTTGTATTAGTGATCATAATTTTCACAGGCCCATGTTGATAAGCAAGTAATTTTGAAGAGAGGCATAATTGCCTCTAATAAAGGTAAATGATTCTAAAAGCTTAGACTTCATCCACAAGGTTGATGCTGATAATGCTGCCTCATTTCATAGACTATGTGAACATGGAAACAAACTTGAGGAAGAGACTAATAGGAACTCAACATCAGCCATTATTCACAATAATTTGCTTACAAGCAGAGATGAGTATAATTAGATTTACTCATTAAACACTTCAAAGCAATAAAAATGGCTGCTTTTATGCTAATATATCAATTCATTTAACACTGTACATTTTTCTGTTCAATATACTTCCATATTCAATACGTCATGTAATCCTATATTATTAGAACTTTTTGAAGTTGGCAAAACTGCTCTTCTGTTTTTCAGTGAAAAAAAATATCACATAATAGAGGAGTGAGACTCTTGAAGAGACAGAGAAATGTCATGGAACTCAGGTCTTAAAGTACTAATGAGGTTGGTGAAAGGGAACATTAGAATTTCAAACAACTTTCTTTCATGGCTTTTATTTTTCACATCTACCTTAAGTTTCTACCTTCTGTACATAGTCTACTCTCAAAATAATGTTTGACTAATTGAGAAGTGGCCAAAATGTACTTGTTAAATAAATCCTTGAATATGTATATATTCTTTACAAAACTCCATACAGGTAGGATAGCTCATTCATCTGTGAAATAATCACAAAAATCAATTCTAGATGGATAACAGACTTAAACCTAAGGCATGAAACCTTAAGAATCCTAGAAGAAATGTAAGGATTACTCTTTCAGACATTGGCCTAGGCAAAGATTTTATGAAAAAGACCCCCAAAGCAATCACAGCAGCTACAAAAATAAACGGGACCTGATCAAACTAAAAAGAATCCTAGGTTTTTACAGATTTATCTCTTTAGATTTCTTTGCTTAAATACTAATCTTAGTTATTTTCCACCTTCCTGAACTTCCTACTAATAATATTGCTCTCCACAATAAAAGCAATATCATCTACTCTGAATTCACAATACTTTTTACATTCATGTATCTTAATGTAATGTATGCATTAATTTCTTATAATTAATTTACATATAAATTTTGGAGGCCTATTGTTATACATGTTGAATCACTGTGTGAGATTATAGCTTAAACCAGTAATCAAGTGACCCAGGATAATGTCAATTGAGGATAAAAATAACATTTTAGATAAGACTCATTGGTAAATAAATATTCATCAGTATAAAGACACATGGATTTAGTCCCAAGTGCTTATTTCTAGAAAAAAGAATTCCACTTAGAAAAGTTTTATGAGGCTTTGGCAAATCATGATATTTGATTTCTATCAGAAAATAAAATGGTACCTTATGGTTTTGCTATTTCTAATACATTTTTGTTCCACCACACCAAAGCAAGAAAGGTTGCAACAGGTGGTTATGTTGTTTTTGAACATAATAGTTAATGGCTTTTTCTGCTGTCAGAATTTTAAAAGCCATTAATTTTATCTGAACCCCCCCTTACTTTGACTGTCATGCTTTCCTACATATTAATTAAGTGTGTAAACTTTCTTACAATCACATCTCATCACGAACCTGAATCAATATAGTCCTCCCATCACAGTTATTTGGGCTTGGCCTCCTCTTCTATTACACAGATGACAAGTTGACAAAGAACAAAGCTTTAATTCAATTTTTTCTTGGTAGGAAAATAATGATACAATGGATAATTTATTTCCTCATTTCAGCCAGCACTAAATCATGGGCCTGAGTACTCTAACAGTTTGGAGATCTTTTTCATCTGAGTCTACAAAATGTGTAGATTTTGTTAAGAAAAATTAATTTAGCATTATTCAAATAAAAGACATCAAGTACAAATCTGTAGTTTCATTTTACAAAACACACATTATGTGTGTGAGAGAAATTCTGTTTAAAAAAGATGAACATTTTCTAAGCAAAGACTTCTGATTTTCTGGAATTTGGGAAGTCTCTGCCCAGGGGCTATTTCCCCAACTAATCACATTGAAATGAAGCCCATTGAGAAGCAAGCCCCACTCAGAACACAGAGCTCACAAGTAGGGTTTTCCAAAGAACAGAGGAGAATTCAGAGCAAAAACCCTAGGAAGTATCCTCAGAGAAATTTTAAAAGTTATTCAATCCATAAAGCAAGAATAACAGGTTAATGAAAAGAAGACAGAAAACAAGGACACTTTCTCCTGAAAACTTGAAGACATTATGAAATAAATATTTCTTTGGAAGAGATGGAAACTAATTGTAACAAGAAAATGTGACTATGTGAGAAATAAATGTAAAACAAAAATGTTCTCACCAAGTGGTCCACTGTAAGCACTAATAGGCATCACATAGGAAAGAATGGAGAAAACCAAAACAGTAATATCAGAGAAACACTGCAGTTGAAATCCAGCTGTGATCTGGGTGCCTACTCCTCTCTGCCTTCCTCAGTATTTCATCACTGGAATGTGTATCCTTCAATACATGACCTGACGTATTTTATATTAACTAGTTATTTTATATTAAGTACTAATCATTTTCTTCTAAAAATTATATATATGCATATACATATATTCCATATTTAAAAGGTATGTGCTATATACAAGTGTATATTTTGTATATAAATTTCTTTATATTTCCTTATATACAGGTTTTATAAAAATAAAGTTTTTTTTATAAATTAATTGAATTCAAGACAGTTATAATAGTTGTTTTGCAATGTGTAGTCTTGAGCCTCTTGTTAAAGGCAAAGGACATGAACAGAAACTTTTCAAAAGAAGATAGACTAACAGCCAACATATGAAAAAATGTTCAACATCTCTAATCATCAGGCAAATGTAAATTGAAACCACAATGAGATATCACTTAACTCCAGTGAGAATGGCCTTTATCAAAAAGTCCCAAAACAATAAATGTTGGCGTGGATGCAGAGAGATAGGAACACTCATACACTGCTGGTGGGACTGCAAACTAGGAAAATATTAAACCATTGGCAGCTAATGCTGGCTGGCTGGCTTGATCACTTCCAAAGAAAATACAGCATGAAAAGTGTTAAACTTGCAGGTAAGGCAGATTCTGCAAGTCTGGAGACTATGCAAGAATATTAAAAATAGCTATTAACTGTTATTCAGGAAAAGGGTTTTTTGAAATAGGAGGTTTTCAGCAATGAATAGACTGGCTTGTTTTTTAAGGACTTTGTTGGCAAATGGACCTACATATTAAATAACATAAATAGCATTTCAATTAATAAAAATGTGACCAGAGGTTTGCAGGAATCTAATTCTGTATTTCCCCTAAAAATAATAGGTCAGTATTTGCGACTTCAGTGACCATAGTAACTAACTTTCTAGAACATAACTATGTCAAATAATGAGAATCAGCTGCATGTGTAGCAGAAGTTTCAGCTAAATTGAACTTCCCCTTCCAAGTTAACAGGTATATAAGATTATCTCATGCTAATGCCATTAATTAGAAAAGCCACAATAAAAAGACATATTAGCTCCAATTCTGAGAAAGACTGCCAGAGTTTACAATCAGGTAAGCAGAAGACAAAGGAGGAGATCAAAGGGGAAAGGACTACACTTGTTTATCGAAGAGATTGTAGAGAGCTCACGATGCTAACATCAGCGATGTCTATATAGTGGTTAGTGTTAATAAACCAAGTGTTTATTAACTACTGATAGTTTATAATCTACTGATTAGAGTCAATGCATGTAAGGATTCATGATTAGAAACTGTTCATCACCCTGGTGGATTTTTTGAGTTGGCCTGTTGCTATAATTATGGCAGCCCACAAAAATAAATCTTTCACCTGCATTTTGTTGGGGAAAAGCAACTTGAGCCCATTGAGAAGGAGGAAGATGGTGTCAATAGAGTGCCTGAGGTAACTGAGAGGAGGTAGGCTGGTGAAAGGAATCTTGATGTGATTGGAATCTTAAAGTGAGCAAGTGATATGTTCAAAGTGTGTATCTTAAATTTATTTTTATTTCTTAAGGATGTAGAAGTAATGGTTGAAAAGTTACAAACAGGAAGACTCAGCTAACTATTAGGGATGTTGTTTGAAATGTATAGTCATCCAATAAATAAATTGACTGCACTGAGGCATTCTGTTTGTCCCTTCACTGCAATAATTAATCAGATACAGAGTGGTGCTTTGTCAGAGAGGGCATGCAAGGAATTTTCCTTTGTGTAGAGAGATGTACCAAATGATGCTCAAGTTCCTCTTAGCTCTAATTCTCCAATACTGAGTATATTATTCTCATTATTAAAAATGTACTGATACAACTCAATAAATAAATGCTTGGATAATGAACAATGTGAGTGGATAGAAAAGTTTTCAGTTAGGTAAATATGACTTTTAATAAAACCCACTTGCTTTACATAAGTTATTTGCCAGGAGATCTTGCTACAGTATTTGAAATAAAGAAACAATGCTTCTTTTAAATGCTTTCTATAAAACAAAGAATTGAAGGGTGTATAGCAACAGTAACCGCAAAGGTAATTGAGAGAAAGAAAGGATGAATGCATAGTATTAATTAAATTACAAATGCAATTACCTCAGGGGGAACTAAACACAGGCAGCAGAACAAATAGTCATTCATCAATAATAGCATTAAATTAGTCATCTAGAAGTTTACGGGTTTGGTCCTCTGGAGCCAGACAAAACTGGATTTATATACTGGTACCACCACTTCTAATTTTGTGTCTTTATCTCTAAGAGTGACAGTATCTCTAAGCCTTGATTTTCTCATTTGTAAAAATATCGTAAATAAATAAAATCTCATTGAATTGCTGTAAAGATTATATTAGATAATTAATGTATAGGCCTCAGTACAGAACCAAGCACAGTGCCAAAATTTTAGCAACAACAGCAGCAACATCCATAATGTTGTCATCACCCTGTCTGGCTGGGAATAACAGGAATGATTTTATTGAAATGATTACATGAAAGTAGATTCTTAAAGAAAGGCTAAGCATTAGATATGAAATGATGAGAAGGAAATAGTCCCAGTGAGTAACATACCATGGGGGAAAAAAAAACTTATAGTGCATAAGACAAGACATAATTTACTAACTTGATGACTGATAAAAGCAAAATTAGTGAAAACTCCACCTTTCACATTGCTGAGACAAAAAAAAAAAAAAAAGTTTGGTGTGATTACTGACTCCGCGCTTTCTCTAACATCCCACATTTTTGTAAATCTTATCTGCTCACCTTCAAATTTTTTAAAAATTTGAATACTCATCACCACCACTCTGGTCAGAGAAATTACCATCTCTCAATTTATGCAATTATTGAGATACCCTATGCTAAAAAAAAATAACAAGAAAACTCATTCAGAACTTTTTTTAATAGACTATTATTTTAGAGCAGTGTTAGGTTTACAGAAAAATTATGCAAGAAGTACAGAGTTCTCAAAACTTTAAAATTAAAAAAGACTACAGTATGCCTTTCTAACGTCATACAGAAGCCTTGCTTAACAAGCCCAACCAAGGAATATTCCATTTTGATAAAGACAACCTTAATATTACTCTCAGCTTGACTAAACAAAACAGGCTTCTTCCTGACCCTAGGCCCCTGACTTCCTTTTTCTTTAAGTATTTACTTTAGAAAACTTGTAATTGTAAATTATTTTTCTGTTCTTATGAGGTATATGTAAATTTTTTAAAAAACTCTTGACAGTTTTATGGTGCTGGAATGTCTTTCCCAAGGAGCAGGGAGCTATTTTCATGAAATGTAATTGTTAAAGAAGATAGAGACCCTATCTCCTAGTCTCTGTAAGAAGGCACATATCTTTTATTTTGTTAGATTTTATTAGAGTTCAGACACTGTGAAGGTAAATATTAACTTGTAGATTTCTGTCTGGTGGAAAAAATGATCTAGAAGATAAAAGGTTTAAAAAAATCTTAGTAAATTTTAAGAAATAATTTTAAAATCTAAAGGCCATTTCTGATTTAAAAAAAAAAAAAAAAAAAAAAACCACTCAGAAAACTAGGAATAAAAGGTAATTTCCTAGGCCCGATAAAGGGTTTCTACAAAAATCCTACAGGTAAGATTGTACTTAATGATGAGAGACTAAATTTTTTGCCCTAAATAACAGGAATAAGATAAGGATCTCTGCTCTTACCACTTCTATAAAACATTTTCCTGGAGGTTCTAGACAGTGCAATAAAACAGGAAAAAGAAATAAATAGGATCACAACTGGAAAGAAAGATGTAAAATTGTCTTTATTTAGAGATGACACAATTGTCAATGTGGAAAACCTTATGGTATCTATGAATTAACTACCGAAACTAATAAGTGAGTTTAGCAAGATTATAGGATTTATGATCTATATTATAATATCAACAGTATTTCTATGCACTAGTAACAAACAAATGAAAATTGAAATTAAAAAATACCATTTACAATGGCATTAATACTGTTGAATACTTAAGGATAGATATTCTACAAGATGAGCAAGATCTGTACAGTGAAAGCTCCGAAAGGAATTTGAAGCTGCTAAAGGAATTTAAAATAACCTAAATAATGGCATGTTTAATGGAGATAAATGCCATGTTTATGGGACAAAAAATTCAACATTATCAATTTTACTCAGGTTGATCTATAGGGTTGATGTAATTCCAAGCAATATCCTAGCAGGTGTCTTTTTATAATTTTTATTTCAAAATAATAGTGTTCTTGTTACATAGATGAATCGTATAATGCTGAAGTTAGGACTATTAGCCTGCCTGTCACTAGAATGGTGTACATTGTGCCTGCTGGGTAAGTTTTTATCCCTCATCCCCTGCCATCCTCACCCCTTCTTAGTTTCCAGTGTCCTTTATACCACTTTATGATCATGTGTACCCATCTTTTAGTTACCACTTATTAGTGAGAACATGTGGTGTTTGTTTTTCTATTCTTGAGATGCTTCATTTAGGATAATATTCTGCAGTTCCACCCAAGTTGCTGCAAATGACATTATATTATTCCTTTTTGTGGCTGTATAGTGGTCTGTGATATATGTGTGTGTGTGTGTGTTTGTGTGTGTGTGTGTGTGTGTGTGTACACATTTTCTTTATCCACTCATTAATTGACAGGCATTTAGGTTGATTCCATATCTTTGCAACTGTGAATTGTGCTGTGATAAACATTTGGGTATAGGTGTTTTTTTGATATAATGACTTCTTTTACTCTGGGTAGGTAACCAGTAGTGGGATTGCAGGATTGAATAGTAGGTCTACTTTTACTTCATTGAGGATTTTCCACGCTGTTTTCCATAGAGGTTACACTAATTTACACTCCCATGAACAGTGTATAAGCATTCCTTTTTCACCATATCCATGCCAACATCTACTGTTTTTTGATTTTTTTAATAATGGCCATACTGATAGGAGTAAGATGGTATCTCATTATGGTTTTAATTTGCATTTCCCTGATGATTAGTGATGTTGGGCATCTTTTCATATGTCAGCCATTAGTATATCTTCTTTTGAAAAAACTCTGTTCATGTCTTTTGCCCACTTTTTAATGGGGTTGTTCCTTTCTTGCTGATTTGTTTGAGTTCTTTGTAGATTCTGAATACGAGCCCTTTGTTGGATATATAGTTTGTGAATTTTTTCCCCATTTTGTAGGTTGTCTATTTGCTCTACTGAATATTTCCTTTGTTGTGCAGAAACTTTTTAATTTAATTAAGTCCCATTTATTAATATTTATTCTTATTGTTACTATATTTGCCTTTGAGGTCTTCTTCATAAATTCTTTGCCTGGACCAAGGTCCAGAAGAGTTTTTCCTATGATTTCTTCCAGAATTTTTATTGTTTCAGGCTTACATGTAGGTCTTTAACCCATCTTGAATCAATTTTTGTATATGGCAAGAGCTAGAGATCCTATCTTATTCTTCTACATGTGGCTATCCAATTTTCCCAGTACCATTTATTGAATAAGTTGTCCTTTTCCCAGTGTATGTTTTTTTCTACATTATCAAAAATCAGCTGGTCATAGCTATACGGTTTTATTTCTGGGTTCTCTATTCTGTTCCATTGGTCTATGTCTCTAACATACCAGTACAAGGTTGTTTTGTTTACCACAGCCTTACAGTAAAATTTGAAGACAAGTAATGTGATGCCTCCATATTTGTTCTTTCTGTTTAAGATTGCCTCAGTTATTTGGGCTCTTTTTTGATTCCACATGAAATTTAGCATTATTTCTTCTAAACCTGTGAAAAATGACATTGGTATTTTGATGGGAATCCCATTTAATCTGTAAATCACTTTGGGCAGTATGGACATTTAAGCAATGTTGATTCTTCCAATCCATGAACATGGGATGTTTTTCCATTTGCTTGTGTCATCCATTATTTTGTTCATCAGTGTTTTGTAGTTCTCCTTGTAGAGATCTTCCACCTCCTTGGTTAAATATATTCCTAGGTACTTTATTTTCTTGGCAGCTATTATAAGTGGTATTGCATTCTTGATTTGATTCTGAGCTTGGCTGTTTTAGTATATAGAAATGCTAATCATTTGTGTACATTGATTTTTTTAGCCTGAGACTTTGCAGAATTTATTTATCAATTCTAGAAGTCTTTTGGTGGACTCCTTAGTGCTTTATAGATACAAAATCATATCAACAGCAAACAAGGATAATTGGAGCTCCTCTTTCCCAATTTTAATGCCCTTTATTTTATTTATTTATTTATTTTTGCTTAATCTCTCTGACTGCTATTTCCAGTATTATGTTGAATAGAAGTGGTGATGGTGGGCATCCCTGCCTTGTTCCAGTTCTTAGGAGGAATACTTACAATTTTTGCCCATTCAATATGATGTTAGCTGAGGGTTTGTCATATACAGCTTTTATTATTTTAAAATATATTTCTTCTATGCCTAGTTTTTTGAGGGTTTTTTATCATGAAAGGGTACTGGATTTAGCTAATGCTTTTTCTGCATCTATGAGATAATCATATAGTCTTTGTTTTTACTTCTGTATGCAGTGAATCACATTTGTTGATTTGCATATGTTGAACCATCCTTGTATCCCTGGAATGAAAACCACTTGATCCTAGTGAATTATTTTTTTGATGTGGTGTTGAGTTCAGTTTGCTAGTATTATGCTGAGGATTTTTGCATCTCTCTTTATAAAGATATTGGTCTGTAGTTTTCCTTTATTTTGTTGTGTCCTTTCCTTGCTTTAGTATCAAGGTGATACTGGATTCATAGAATGAGTTAGGGAGGGTTCTCTCCTTCTTAATGTTATGGAAGAGTTTCACTAGATTGTGTGCCAGTCTTTCTTTGTAGGTCTGGTATAATTTGGCTGTGGATCCATCAGGGCTGGGGTGGCTTTTTTTGGGGGGGGGGAGGTTTGTTATTACTGTTTAATCTCACTGCATGTTATTGGTCTATACAGGATTTCTATGTCTTCCTGATTCAGTCTTGGGAGGTTGTGTGTTTCCAAGAATTTATCCATTTTCTCTAGGTTTTCTAGTTTGTGTGCATAGAAGTTTTCATAATATTCTCAGATGACATTTTGCATTTCTGTGATATCAGTCATAATGTCTCCTTTTTCATTGTTGACTAAGCTTATCTGAGTTCTTTCTCTTCTATTTCTGGTTAATCTAGCTGGTGGTCTATTGGTTTTATTTATATTTTCAAAGAAACAACTTTTTATTCTGTTGATTCTTTGTATATTTCCATTATAGTTTTACTTTGAGCTTTGTTATTTCATTCCTTCTGCTTGCTTTGGATTTGGTTAGTTGCTTTTCTAGTCCTTGAGATGTGATACTAGGTTGGTTAATTTGTGATCTTTCTGTCTTTTTGTTATAAGCATATAAGGCTATGAACTTTTCCCTTAGCACTGCTTTTCTGTATCCCATAGATGTTGGAAGCTTTGGTCACCTTCGTCATTCAATTAAAAAACCTTTTTGATTTCTGTCTTGATTTTGTCAATAACTAAAGATGGTTCCGCAGCAAGTTGTTTAATTTCCATGTATTTGTGTTGTTCTGAGCATTCCTTTTGGAATTGATTTCTAGTTTTATTGCTCTGTGGTCTGAGAAGATATATAGTATGATTTGATTTTTCTAAATTTGCTGAGACTTGGTTTTGTGGCTTAACATTAACATATGATCTATCTTGGAAAATTCCCCATGTGTTGATGAAAAGAATGTATATTCTGAAGGTTTTGGGTAGAATGTTCTGTAAATGTTTGTTAGATCTATTTGTTCTAAAGTTCCATTTAAGTCCAGTGTTTCTTTCTTGATCTTCTGCGTTAATGATCTAATTCTCTCAGTGAAATGTTGACATCTCCAGGTATTATGATGTTTCTGATTAATTCTTTCCTTAGATTAATAGAATTTGCTTTATGAATCTGGGAGCCTCTCTATTAGGGGCATATATATTTAGGGTTGCTGTATCATATTGTTGAATTGATCCCTTTGTCATTACCTAATGACTAGCTTCATCTTTTTTACCATTGTTGATTTAAAATTTATTTTATCTTATATGAGAATAAGTGCTCATACTAGCTTTTGGTTTCCATTTTAATAGAATGTTTTTTCCACCCCTTTACCTTGAGTTTATGAGACTCTTTGCAAGTTAAATGGATTTCTTGAAGCCAACTTCTTTTCAGTCTGTGATAGCCACATGAGGCCAGTGGGTCCCAGGGAAACTGTAGTTGGAAAATATTTGTGTAGTGAAGGGGAAGGACCCCAAGGAGGATGATAGCCTGGTTCTGTGTTCTCAGGAAACCCCCAATTCACTAGCAGCTGCAGCTTTTGGGTTTGTGAGGGTAGAGAAGCTCTCCAGTAGTTTGGGAACCTATAGTACACCAGAGGTGTGAGGGGAAGAAAAACACTCCCACCTACTCTTTCCATGATGCTCCAGATTCCTCAGGGGTTGATCTCTACTGAAATCTTGCTCCTTCTTGTTCTGTTCCATAATTTCTTCCCGTGGAATCCCTGGTAAATCTTGGCACTTTTCTCTCAGAATTACAACTGGGCTATTTTTTTTTCTAAAACTTTTCCTTCTTTCTGAGATAATCTGGTGACTGATGTCTCTGCTCAGCCATCTCGCCCCCCACAAGCAATTTAAATCACTTTTTCAAAATAGAAGTTGACAAAATTATTCTAAACTTCTAACAAAAATACAAAGGGCCTAGAACACTATAACGACTTTGAAAAAAAAATGTAGACTCATGTCATCTTTAGCTCTTGATAATTTCCTCCCTTTTCTCTTTGATCCTTTCCTCCAGCCCATTTTCTCAGTCTTACCTTTGTGGAACTTCAGGCCTCCTGGAATATCACTCATATCTCCTTGCATGCATCCAATCTCTTTATTCTCTTACACTCTTTCATAAATAATGAAACATTTATTTCTATGTGAAATGTCCTAAACTACAGAAAGAGCTCAGGAAACTGAATTGTGAATACAGAATGAAATATAAAATGCTCTATCCTTGAGATGGTAAAATTAAAAGTAAAAAGGACAGAAGGCAGAAAATTTAAGATGGTGGAATTGTAAGGAGGAATATTTATATCTTCGAGAGTCATGGTACTACCTACAATGGAGGGTATAAGAAAAAATGGCCTAAGTATATTGCATAGACTTACAGAGATAATTAAAAAAAAGGCAAGAACAATAATGTAGCAATCAAAAATAGGGGAAGTAGATGAGGGAGCATAAGAAAGAGAAATATTCATCTCTCATAGCAAAAATCTATAGAAAATGTCAAATGTTCATAGATCAAGAAATAAATGTAAAAGAATATGATTAAGCATTATAGTGGTAATCACAAGAACTAAAAACAGAAATGACATAAAGTTTTATATATTTTATGAGCGTCTTGGTTATGGACAGAAGTATTAGGTATTTTTAATATACATTTCTATATTATGCTTTTATCATGTAAAGGTACAGTTTCAACTTTAAGAATTGAATTTATGGACTTGAACTCCTGGCCTCAAACAATCCACCTGCCTCGGCTTCCCAAAGCACTGCTAATAAGATCACAGGTGTGAGCCACTGCACCTGGCGCAGGACTGCAAATTAGTACAACCTCTATTGAAAACAGTATGCAGATTCCTAAAACTAAAAGTAGACCTACCATGCGATCCAGCAATCCCACTATGGGGTATCTGCCCAAAGGAAAAGAAGTCATTTAATCAAAAAGACACCTGCACTCAACTATTTATTGCAGCACAATCCACAATCACAAAGATGCGGAATCAACCCAGGTGCCCATCAATTCATGAGAGGATTAACAAAATGTGGTATATGTACACTACGGAATACTACTGCACCATTCAGAAGGATGAATTTTGCAACAATTTGGATAGAACTGGGGACCATTATCCTAAGGGAAGTATCTAAAAAATGGAAAAGTCAACACCACATATACTCGCTATTAAATTAGAACTAACCGATAAGCACACATGTGCACAGAGGGAAGAAAGACTCAGTGGCAATCAAGTAGAGGGTAGGGGAAGGCGGGGATGGGCGAAAACCTACCTAACAGATACAATGAACATTATCTGGGCGATGGGCACAATTATAACTCTGACTCAAGCACAACAAAAGTGATCCATGTAACCAAAAACCTTATACCCCTGTAATATTTTGAAATAAAAAAAACAACAAACAAAAAAATTGAATTGAAAGAATTTCTATCTATTTTTCAATGAACTGAACTATTTAATATGTATAATATGCACTTGAATAAAATAAAATATGTGGCTTTAAAAATAAAATAAAATGTTCAAGTAGAAATAACTATAATTCAATAAAACTATGTTCTTTTACAAATAAATAAGAAATAATCAGAAATACAGACAAATACATGTAAAATAATGCTGTTTGCTATAATTTTTATAAGAAAAAATAGAAAGCTAAATGTATAACAATGAGGAAATTATTAAAATATTATAAAATACTGTGCATGTCTTTAAAACTATACTTCTAAAAGACTCCAAGTTACATGAGAAAAGATAGCTATATGGTAATAGAGAAAAAAATCACAAAGTTTATGTACACAAATATTAAACAATAGCAAATGACAAAGAAGAAATGTTTACATATGTAAGATTGGATACAATCTTGTAAGCAGTTATCCTTGGGGGGTAGAATACATGTCATTTTCACTTTAAACATTACATCTTTCTATAATTTTAATTTTTTGTATTTCAATCAAATAATACTTTTATCATAAAAAATAATTATATCAATATACATTTTTGAAAACACAGTAACTGGCTCCTAGAGCTCAGAATGATGCCAAGAAATCAGTTAAAATTTCTCATCAACACACCAAGATGCTATTGACTTCCTGCCAACTGCTTAACTCAATTTGATATTTCTGGGTGCTTTATGTCAATGCTTTATTCACAAGACATTGGTTAATTTTCTCAGTAAACTCTGTGTCCTTGATGTTTCTTAAGTTCTAAATTGCAAAAGAGCTTGTGAATTAGACAAGAGCTAGTTCTCTGATTTCCTGACACTATGATGCAGACTTTGAATTACATTTAGAGGAAGCTACGAAGTATGGATAATGATGACACTTTTTAAATATTAAAATAATAAATTGATTTTTCTCAGAACATTGCATTGAGAAGAGCCAAAAGAGATTTGTTAGATAGGGAGTAAAATTTTATTTTTATATACATAAAGCTATTTCTTAGAGAAAACAATGAAAATGATACATTTGTTCAGAAAATTTATACAATAAATATGTATAATTAAAAAGTTCTATTGTCTGGATATTTCATATGAACTCTTATTTTGGCCTAAATTTCTATTTTGTAGATCAATACTTTACAAGCTGCAATGAAGGGTCCATCTATTTCTGTTTTATTTTTTTTAATTCCCACCTATGGTGCACTGATTCTTTTGCAAATATAATAAAGATAAAATACTAGAATAATGATTGCATTTGTATATCATGGTGATGTTAATTTCAGTAAAGTTTCTAAATGTTTACTCTCACTTTCTAAACGTATCTTGTGTGCCAACAATAAACAGTTCACAGATCATGGCATCCCATGACCACCCTTCCAGTATTACTGCTCTCAGTAATTCTAGATGTTCTCTCCTGTATATATGAATTTAAATCCTCTTACTCACTTATTTAATGAGTTTTTCAAAAATAAATTCAAAGAGCACATGCATTTCAAAAATAATACATTTGTTAGTTTCAATTTAATAATGAGTACATGTGGTGTTTGCTTTTCCTTTCCTTAGATGCTTTACTTAGGAGAATGGTCTCCAGTTCCATCCAGATTGTTGCAAAAGATATTAATTAATCTTTTTATGGCTGAATAGTACCCCATGGTGTCCATATACTGCATTTTATTAATCCACTTATAAATTGATGGGCACTTGGGTTGATTCCCTATCTTTGCAATTGTGAATTGTGCTGCAATAAATATTGGCGTGTAGGTGTCTTTTGATAAAATGACTTATTTTCCTTTGTGTAAAGACCCAATGTGGGATTGCTGTATCAAATGGGAGATCTGCTTTTAGTTCTTTGAGGAATCTGCATTCTGTTTTCCATAGAGGTTGTACTAATTCGCAGTCTCACCAACAGTGTACCGAAGAACACACATGTGCACATAGGGAAAGCAACCAAGGGAAATTGAGGGGAGAAGAGTGGAATAAAACAACCTAATGGGTACTATAAACACTATTTGAGTGACAGGCATACCTATAGCCAGGACTCAAGCATTACAAAAATGATCCACGTAACCTAAAACATTTGTAACCTCTTAATATTTTAAAATAAATAAAAACAAAAATAAATTTTAAAAAATCTATGTGTGCCTGTTACTAAATTCTAGTTTCAGAAAGTCCTACATAAATGTACTCACTTGAGTTGAAGCTATTGCTAGCTGTGAATTAAAATATAAATAAGGCAAACCAGAGAAATATCTTCTCCAGATAAATATAGATGCTTCTTAACTTACAATGGGGTTATGTCACCACAACCTTGCTATAAGTTGAAATTATTGTTAGTCAAAAATGCATTTAATACACTCAACCTACTGAATATTATAGCTCATCCAAGCTCACTTTAAACATGTTCACAACACTTGCATTGGCCTACAGTTGAACAAAATCATCTAACACAAAGCCTATTTTACAATAAAGTGTTGAATACCTCATGTAACTTAATGAATACTGTACTGAAAGTGAAAAACAGAACTGTTGCATGGGTACGTGAAGAATGGTTTCTATTGAATGTGTATTGTTTTTGCATCATTTTAAAGTCAAAAAATCATAAGTAGAACCATCATAAATTGGGGAATGTGTGTACTAGAAAATTTGTATTCTCTGTAGTGGCCACACAGGATAAAATAAAAGTGGATAAGTAGTTTCTTTCATGATACATTTAGTGGTGACTTGAGGTAATACAAACAAATAAGTTTTTCCAAACTTACATGTTGCCCATGAATGCTAAAAGCCTAAAATTGGTATACTTCCAAGGTGTCTCTCTTTCTCTCTCTCTCTCTCTCTGCAGTAGCCCCTAGTTATACTCAAGAGATTGGTTCCAGGACCACACACTCCCCTTTCCTGCATATACCAAAATCTATGCATACTTAACCTCAGCAGTTTATCTTGCAGAACCTATATATGAGAAAAGTCCACCCCTCCCTATATGTGGGTGTAAGATCCCATTAATACTGTATTTTTAACCACATTTGGTTTGAAAAAAATCACTTATAATTGGACCCATGCAGTTCAAACTCAAGTTGTTTAAGAGTCAACTGTATATATATTCACATATATATAAATATATATGCATATATATTTATACACATATATATAATATATACACACACAATATACACATAGACACAACATATGCATACATTTTTTCTGGAGGATGAATTACTTCTAAAGGAAGTGCCATGGAATGTCGTTTTTATGAATACAGTTTTGGGAGTTGGCAGTTGGGCTTGAGTTGTGTCATTAATTAGCTACGTGAGCATGACCTAGCAACTTGACCATTTAAGCTTTAATGAAACACTTGTAATTCTCAGAAAGAGAGCCTAATCAATGAGATGAAGTATGAAAATGTTATCCTACTGCTTGGCATGAGAATATGCTCAATAAATGGGTGTTAGTATCATTGGTACATTCACTGATTACTGGTTACTGAGCTTGCTACAGTTCAGAAGTAAACATGACAGTCATATGTGCACTGAAAGTACAGTTGTGTATATGGATGCAAGCAGAGTTAGCAATGTTTTAAGCAGTTATCCATAATTTGGATTTACCTATGAATTGAATCCAGGCTGGTGAGATGAGAGTGAGGGAGAAGAAGCCTTGAGTATAATATAACCAGAAATGCTATGAAAGGATATATAGAATGGCCTCCTCTTAACCCAGACCTCTTATGCAATTCACATTTTGTCACCACCCAGCCTTATAGTGAATTTGGCAGAAGATGTGAAACTTGAACTTTGTATGCTTGCAATCCCCAAATCCCAGAAAAGCTAAGCGCTTTAGCAATTTCACCAGTATTATTTTTATTATGATAATTTTTTATTTCTTACTCTTGTTTTCCCACAAGTCAACCCAGCAGGGTGGA
This sequence comes from Lemur catta, assembly GCF_020740605.2. Classification (NCBI taxonomy): domain Eukaryota; kingdom Metazoa; phylum Chordata; class Mammalia; order Primates; family Lemuridae; genus Lemur; species Lemur catta. Next base: position 38,421,827 of record NC_059141.1, read on the forward strand.
GAAAATGGCTACATACATGAGTCAGAAGGAAAGGTGCAATTCTGACAACAAAATCATTACAGCTTTGAATCTGTTTGACTGTTATTTTTTAAAATAATGATATGAAAAATCATTTTCTAATGTTTTTTATTTTGTGGGATCTGCACCTTCTTGATTTTTTGAGAGAAAGTTATCTTCCAAGTTTAGATATTAAGATTCATTTTCATGCTTATTTTTCTTTATTTCATGGCACCGTGTCTTCCCTAGTTCCTTCAAATATTCAAAGGCTCTAGTTTCTATTATACTGTGTATTATGTTTCAGATTCCTAGCCTGTAACTCTATTCCATCATTTGTGAACTAGATTCTCCTAACATCTATCATTAATTTGGCTCTATTTTTATATTTTGTACATCAAATGATTCATCACTAATCAGGAAAGACAGTAATCTTTTATTTGAATTTTCCTTCTGTGTGCAACTACGTTGTCTGATTTCTTGCCAGCTATAACTGAATGATAAGCAATCTGTCCTTAGCTGCCAGTATTTTTTCACAAAGCTATCATTTCTTCCTTCTGTTTACTTAGAGACTTGCATCTATTTTAAATTTGGGGTTTTCAATCCTTGATTAAAGTCTCAAGATAAATCATTGGGAATTCACTGTTTAACATACCACATAATGATATTTCAGTCAACACTAGATCACATATACAATGGTGGTCCCATAAGATTATAACGGAGCTGAAAAATTCCTATCATCTAGTGATGTTGCCATTGTAATGACGTAGCACACACATTACCTTTTCTATGTTTAGATACACACATACTTACTCCTTTGCCAGGGCATTACAATTGCCTACAGTATTTAGTACAGTAATGTGCTATACAGGTTTGTAGCCTACGATCAATAAGCTATCCCATATAGCCTAGGTGTGTAGTAAGATAGACCATCTAGGTTTGTATAAATACACTGTATGATGTTTGCACAATGATGAAATCACCTACCAACACATTTCTCAGAGTGTATTACATCGTTTAGTGACTCATAACTGTATGTATAAGATTTTAATAAGTTAAGAGGATGAAGTATTTGAAAGTCAAATTTCATGAGTTCCAATTTTAATTCCAACCATTAGCCTGTGGGATCTGGTGCAAGGTACTTAACTTTGTTTTCTCATCTGTAAAGTAGGGATAATAATAATACCTACCTTATAAAGTTAAGAATTAAATAATTTAATGCCAATTAAAATGTTTATCCTGTTTCTATACATAGTTAAAGAATTTAGTAATAACAAATATTACCAATATTCTATTTTTCACAAGTGGCTTCTAAGAATGGAATCTTGATAATAAATTCAGGTTTCTACATCCTCATGGATCTTTCAGGAAGATATTAACTTCATGTTGGCTTTTAAACCTAATGTTAATCCAAGATGTCCTTGCTTAGTGGAAATGGTGCCCGAAAGTTTTAATCTCTCTCTCATGATCAAAGATCAGATAGCCTTTGATTTATTCTTCTCCAACTAATTGTAGACTTAAAAATCAAAACTAAGTGATAGTTAACAATAAACAGTTGTGTTGGCCTTTGTTCCAACAATGGGAAGAATCCTAAGAGTATGGAAATAAACATCATACTTACACGTATAACCATGCGATAAAAAGTCAAGAAACTTACTTTAGCCATCAAAAGCATAAGGTGACCTAAAATGATTCCAGCATGCCTCTAATCCAGCCTCATGGTCTGATTTCCAAGTATAAGCAACCCCTCAAGCTTACCTGCTTTCCTCAAAAATTCAGAGTAAAATTTTTCAGTGTTTCCCACTGAACACTGACATTTACACATGAAACCTTGTCTCAATTCCTGGCACATAAGGTTGTAATCCTGGATCCAACAGTCTGTGTTCTTTGCTGTTTCTCAGTATGTCTTATTTTACTGCCTTTTCACCTCTGATTTTCAGGAGAACTTGCTGCCTTCAAAAAGCTTTTCTGAACAAGCTGCTAACTCTGGGGATTACAGGTATATCTTGTTTTACTGTGCTTCCCTTTATTGCACTGTGCAGATACTGTGTTTTATACAAATTGAAGGTTTGTGGCAACGCTGTGTGGAGTAAGTCTATTGGTGTCATTTTTCCAATAGCAGGTGCTCACTTCATGTCTGTGTCACATTTTGTTAATCCTCACAATATTTTAAACTTTATTATTATTATTATTATATCTGCTATGGTGATCTGTTATAGGTGATCTATGATGTTACTATTCTAATTGTTTTGAGACATCATGAGCCGTGCACTTATAAGATGGCAAACTTAATCGATAAATGTTGTGTGTGTTCTGACTGCTCCATTTACTGGCTGTTCCCCCATCTTTCTCCCTCTCCTTGGGACTCCCTATTTCCTGGGACACAACAATACTGAAATTAGACCAATTAAGAATGCTAAAATGGCCTTTAAATGTTCAAAATAAAGGGGAGTTGCATGTCTCTCACTTGAAATCAAAAGCTAGAAATGATTAATCTTAATAAGGAAGGCATGTCGAAAGCTGAGATAGGCTAAAAGCTGGGCCTCTTGTGCCAAACAGTTATCCAAGTTGTGAATGCAAAGGAAGAGTTCATAAAGGAGATTAAAAATGCTGATCCAGTGAGTACACAAATGATAGGAAGGAGAAACAGCCTTATGGCAGAGATGGAGAAAGTTTTCAAACCAGTCCCAACATTCCCTTAAACCAAAGCCTAATGCAAAGCAAGGCCCTAACTCTCTTCAGTTTTGTGAAAGTGGAGAGAGATGAAGAAGCTGCAGAAGAAAACTTTGAAACTATCAGAGGTGGGTTCATGAGGTTCAAGAAAAGAAGCCATTTCTATAAAATAAAGTGAAGCTGATATAGAAGCTGCAGCAAGTCATCCAGAAGATCTAGCTAAGACAACTGATGAAAGTGGCTACACTAAACAAAAGATTTTCAATGTAGACAAAACAGCCTTCTATTGGAAGAAGATGCCATCTAGAAGATGCCCATTGTTGAGAACTATTGCTCAGAATAAAAGATCCCTTCAAAATATCCCTGCTCATTGACAATGCACCTGGTCACCCAAGAGCTCTGATGGAGATTAATGTTGTTTTGGTGCCACTAACTCAACATTAATTCTGCAGCCCAGGGATAAAGGAATAGTTTCAACTTTCAAGTCTTATTAAAGAAATATTTCATAAGGCTATAGCTGCCATTGATATTGATTCCTCTGATGGATCTGGGTAAAGTAAATTGAAAACCTTCTGGAAAGGATCCACCATTCTAGATGCCATTGAGAACATTCCTGATTCATTGGGGCGGGGGAAGCCAGGTCAAAATATCAACATAACAGAAATTTGGAAGAAGTTGATCCCATCTTTCATGGATGACTTGGAGGGGTTCAAGATGTGTGAACAATGTTTAAATGACAACAAATAATTTAGAGTATTCTATAAACTTAGTTGATAAGGTAGCAGCAGGGTTTGAGAGGATTGACTCCAGTTTTGAAAGTTCTACTGCAGGTAAAATGCTATCAAACAGTATCACATGCTGCAGAAAAATCTTTTGTGAAATGAAGCATCAATCTATATGGCAAACTTCATTGTTCTCTTATTTTCAGAAATTGCCACAGACACCCCAACCTTCAGCAACCACCACCCTGATCAGTCAGCAGCCACCAACAGGGAGGCAAGACCTTCCACCAGCAAAAAGATTATGATTCACTAAAGGCTCAGATGATTCTTAACATTTTTAGCAAGAAAGTATTTTTAATCAAGGTATGTACAAATTTTTAATGACATAATAATATATACTTAGTAGACTACAGTATAGTGTAAACATAATTTTATATGCACTGGGAAACTTAAAAAATCATGTGATTCACTATATGGTAAAATTCACTTTATTATAGCAGTCTGGAACCACACCTGCAATATGTCTAAGGCATGCTTATATTTAGAAGGATGTATTCTTAAGTCTTTATTTTGACTATGTCTGTAGCTTAATAGAGATGTCAAAGAATGTATAGATGACAAATTTTTATAAATAAGTACCAGAGTAAGGACATGAAGTGATATTCCTTTGATGAAATGGAGAAGAGTAAAAAAAAGAGAAGTATTTTGTACATATCTTCTGAAATAAATAAAATTCACCCCAGCATTTTACCATGATGTATAGGGGAAAAAAAAAACACAATAATGATTTGATCAACTGTCAAAGTTTTTGGTGTTCTAAGCTGGCTTCCTATTCTACCCATAATACATTCTAATTCTAACTCTATTTTCAAACTAATATTCTTATAGTAAAAATTCATTTGTATAATTCTTCAAATTAAAATATCTAAGATTCCAAAGCATTTTTGGAGAAAGGCCTGATTCCAGGCTGAGTCAGGGTAGACACAAAATGAGCCTGGTCATATTGTCATGTCAGAAAGTAAAGAACTTCTAAAAAAAAAAAAAAATGATACGGGCATGTCACAAGAATATAGTAGCCAAATTGAAGAGTTTCCCATTTACCAAATCTGAGACAGTTTGAGTTCCAAAAATCATAAGTAAATAAGAGCATAATAAATTATGGAATACAGAAAAAAAGGTATGAAAACATGAGTCTGTACTAATAGTAATAGATACAAAAGAAATAAATAGGGTGGAAGTGAGGAAGGCTATACCTTACAGAAGAATGACCAAAGTCAATTGGCAAATATGGAACATAATGCTGTAGTTGGATAACCATCACTTGATAACCATTAGGGTAATTATTATTTCATATGTGTCTCACCAACAGATGCTAAATCTTGAGATGAAATTTTGGTAGTAAGCAGAACATTTGTATATTTCTAAAGTATCTCTTGACAGATTGCTTATTAGTTGCAAGAGAAAAATTAGTAACTATACTTTTTCAAGGACAACATCTTGATCAGATGTTATAACACCAATGAGAAGCAGATTGACAGTGTTTAACTTCAGATGTGATACCCTAAAAAGCACATAGCATCATTTATATGCAGCATCATATTTTAGCCAGGAATGCAAAAGCTAATTATGAATGAATGACCGAATCTAATTATGAGGAAACATCAGACAAACCCCAAATGAGGACCAATTTATAATATTTAAAGAAGTGAGTGTACTCTTTAAAAGTATCAATGTAATAAAACACAAGGAAAGGTTAAGTATATACTCTAAGTTACAGTGACATGACAAATAAATGCAATATGTGATGTGAGATTAGATTCTCACTAGAAAAAAATATACTATCCAGGACATTATTAGTCAAAAACTGAAATATGGGTAACAGATTTGATAAAAGCATTATATCAAAAATAATTTAAGTTGATAATTATGTTCTTATGTAATAGTGTAACCTTATTCTTAGGAAATATCCTGTATCTAGGGGATATACTGTTTACAACTTATTCTCAAATGGTTTAGCTAAAAAAGAGTATTATAGATAGATAGTGTATTAATATTCTATTGCTACATAACAAATTATGATGAATTTTGTAACTTAAAACAATATCCATTCAACATCCATGGCCACATTCTGTAGGTCAGAAATCCAGGCAGGCTCAACTGAGTCCTTTGCTTAGGATGTCACTACACCAAAATCAAGGTGTCAACAATGCTACTCTCCTTTCTAGAGGCTCCGAGGAAGAATTTCCTTCCAATCTCATTCAGGTTATTGGTAGAATTCAGTTTCTTATGGTTTTAAGACTGAGTCATATTTCTTGCTGGCTGTCTTTTAGGAAACTCTCTCTCTTAGATCTTTAAAGCTGCTCACATCCCTTCACACCTGATTGATCTTCAAATCCACCGTATCTCATGAAATCCTCACACTTTGAATCTCTCTCATTCCTTCTACCAAATGTCTCTAACTTCTGACTTTTAGAGGACTGAAGTGATTAAATCAGACCTACCAGGATAATAGGTGTATCTTAAGGTCAACTGACTTGGAAATTTAAGTATATCTGCAAAATCTCTTCACAGCAGTGCCAAGATTAATGTTTGATTCAATGACAGACAGACAGGTATTTGGGGGCTAAGAGAAGGACATCTTTAGAATTCTGCTTACCGTAGAAAGAGATAAATAATAGGTTAGATAGATAGATAGTTACTAGATAGAGAAATATATGGTCAAACATTTACTAAACTGCTCAGTGTTGCTAATTTTATCAATTTTATAAAAGATATTTGGAGTGACCTATACTTTGAGAGACATGAGACAAAAATACATAATATTTTAAGTGGATCAGGGTAGACAACTCAAGTGGTATTGCTGCTTGAAACAACTTTAACTTGGAAGGATCCTGTCCAAGAAGTCTGTGTGGTGAGATGAGCTGACTTTAGCAGAGTCTGTGATGTATCAACAGGCAAAGGGAAATGAAAGGTCATGGGTTAGTAAGATATCAGCCAGAAAATGTGCTGACTGTATTAGGTAATTGTGTTATGTAAAAGATTCCCATTTGCATGAAATGTTGGGCTCTCTAAAGAAACCTTTCAATGGCAAAGAGTCAGTGTTTGGAAATCTTCCCAGTCAGATGGTGTGACAGACAAAAAATGATACCTATTATCAGCTATGTTATGTAATTTTTCCTTGGTCCTGATTTCCTTTAATTTCTTTTACCTCCTGATCCTGAAAGGCATTGAAAGGCATATAGTAATCACAGGAAGATGCAGAACCTCAAACATTGCAAGTTCTGTAGACTAGAACTATATATATAATAATTTTCATGCTTGAGGAAATATTCTGACTTTACAAAAGTCAGAGATATAGCATAGTTTATCCCCAGTTTTCCTTGATGCGGACACTAAATGTTTACTACTATTATTATGTCCTGCACCTGCAAGAAAAAAGTCTTCTAAACCTGATAAGGGAAAGTGTAAGTTAGTCAACACACCCACACTACTTTTAGATTCTTTTGGTCTCTTTAAATTTGGGTAAGCTATGTTGTTTTGTTCTTGTTGGTAATTATTAGTTTAATTGGGATTTTAGAGGGAGATTTCAGTAGAATATTTGGAGTAAGGAAGAAAAATTACCATTTATTGACAGAATAATAGCTATTAAGGATTTGGACATGCCTCAATTCATGTCATTGATTTGTTTCTTTGTAACTTCTAATCCAAACTATTTTGTAAATTTGGAAGAAAATAAATGCTACAGTACTAGATAGGTAGGTAAATAAAAATACTGGCAAGCTCAGACTACAGAAATTACTAAACCAAATCACTACAATGTTGCTTTGGTTCATCTGCTACATTAACCAAACAATATCGTTATAGAGAGCAAACTCTGACATACTAATTGCTTTTGGTGATTTTAGCATCATCTTGATAAACAAGTAAATTATAAACCATATAATTCATAGTACAGAATTCCTGATAACATATTCAGAGGAGATAATTTGAAGGAAAGCTGGCCAAAAGGTCTATTAGGTTTCAGAAAGTAATTATTAGCTATCCTTTGGAATCCATTTATATTTGGACACATTGTTCTCATTTCATTTTGAAGAGAAATGATTTTTCTGGAGTGGCTTTAATGCAAACTCATGACTCAGTTGTACTTTTCTTTTAACTCCTCATTATAAAGAATGTGTTAATTTTAGTTTCTAGAGATTTTCTTTGTAGTATCAATTGAAAAATAAACAACATCTGAAATGGCATTGAAGTTTCTCATTAATCTCAAGTTGACTATTATAAAATATGTTCCCCTTTCTTGTAAAATATTTTGTTTATTTCCTGGTATTACGTATATTAATTGTGTATAAATGTGTAATTACTAGTAAACATGGTAGCAAATATTACAATGTTTTCATTTTGTCTTATACACTTAGAGAAATATCTCATACTACTGACTTAAGTGTAAGACCTGAAAGTATAAAATTACTAGAAGAAAAACGTCAGGGAAACATTTCAGGACGTTGGTCCTGGTAAAGGTTTTATGGATAAGACTTCAAACACATAGGCAACAAAATCAAAAAATAGGCAAATTGGATTATATCAAACTAAAATGCTTCTGCACAGCAATGAAAACAATCAACAGAATGAAGAAAGAACCTGCAAAATAAGAGAAAATATTTGCAAACTATTCATTTGATTAGGATTATTATCCAAAATATACAAGGAACTCAAACAGCTCAACAACAACAACAAACCCACAAATAATTTGATTTAAAAATGTGCAAATGATCCGAATAGACATTTATCAAAAGAAGATACAAAAATAGACAACAAGTAAATGGAAAAATGTTTCACTATCACTAATCATCAGAGAAATAAAAATCAAAACCACAATGAGATATTATCTCACCACAGTTGGAATAGCTATTATCAAATAGACAAAAAACAACAAATTCTGGCAAGGATGTAGAGAAAAGGGAATTCTTATGCAGTGCTGATGGGAACGTAAATTAGTACAGTCATTATGGAAAACAATATGGAGGTTCCTCAAAAAACTAAAAATAGAACTACCATATAATCCAGCAATCCCACTACTGGGTGTTAATTCAAAGGAAAAGAAATCAGTATATCAAACAGATATCTGGAATCCCATGTTCATGGTGGCTCTATTCACAATGGTGAATAAGTTTTCATCAACAGATGAAAGAGTAAAGAAAATGTGCCACACACACGCATGCACACCCCCCCCACGGAATACTATAATACTATTCCACCATAAAAAGAATGAACTCTGTGCATAAACCTGAAAAACATTATGTTAAGTGAAATAGTGAAATAAATCAGGCATAGAAAGATAAATACTACATGTTCTCATGCATATGTGGGAGCTAAAATAGAATAAAGGTTACTAGAGAATGGAGGGGTGTGGGAAATAGGGAGAGCCTGGCTAATGGATATAAAATTACAGCTCTCTAAGAGGGAAAAATACAAGCATTCTATAGTACTGTAGGGTGACTATAGTTAATAATTACTGTATATGTTCAAATACCTAGAAAAGATTATGTTGAATGTTCCTAACACAAAAAAAATGATAAATGTTTGAGGTGATGAATACATTAATTACTCTAACTTGATCATTACACATTTTGTACATGTATCAAAACATTACTCTGTATCCCATAAATATGTATAATTATTACATGTCAATTAAAATTATTTAAAAAGCTATCATAATAATCATTGGCTATTTAAATTTCCATTCAGGCATATAATTCAAAATGTAAAGTCACCAACAGTGAAAAAACAATGCAATTTAAATCGCAAAAAAAAAGTATTTTGGATTTAAAAGGCATATTTTATATCACTTTGCCCTAATCTCTCCAATGAAATTAAAACCACTGCAATTTAATATATATTAATACCTGAGTATAATTTTCACTAGAAAAAGTCACCATATCAAGATTAGTGACAGCATTTCAAATTGAAATATTCAAGACAGGTACAAGTAGAGAAGAGATCAAAGTAAGCCATGTATTCTAGTGGAAAGAAATTAAGGTCAGTAGCCAGGGTACTTGGATTTTTAGCCTCTGCCATTAACTAGGAAGTTGCAACTTATGTGCCTCATTTTCCTCATCTCCAATATAGGAACACCAACTCTCCTGATCTTCTTCATGGATGGTTTGAAATGTCCCCTTAAGTCACAGAATAGCACAGGAAAGTTCTCCATGCTATTATTCAATGCTAAGTTAAAAGGTGACATAAAAATCATATACACAATATGATTCCCATTATACATAAAGAGAAATGGACATATGCATCTATACAAGCATACATGTAGAACTATGATATAAGAAAGAAATAGTACAATAATTATCTCTGGGTGAGGGATTGTGGCTGAGTTTTTCTTCTTTATAAGTTTAAGAGAAATTATCTTAAATTTGGATATTTGGAAATAAAGCAATTGAGTAGGGGATCATAATCTTTCAGTGTCATACATGGCCATTGTTTAACAAATTATGCCATGCATTTTTCACTTTATTTGTCATTTGAGTAGATCCCAGTTTAGATGAAATAAAAAATGATAACCCTAAAAAACGTGATATTGCCTTGTAGGACACAAACCAGTTTTGGATCTAACATACCAAACTTACGCTAACATTCTTTTTATTCATTCCTATAAAAACCCAGTTCTTCAAGTCCTTTTGATATCAGCTTTATCATATTGCTGATTCTCTTACTAATCAGTAAAATAAAATGTTGACACGTGTTCATTTTACAGTTTCTGAGTCATATTGTCAACACTATGAAAAGTGTATTTGGCAGATCCTCTCAATATTTTGTAAATTCTCATTATGCCTTAAATAAATTACAGTTTTAAATTTTAGATCACTTCTGGCATTGTATTTTGAAAATTTAAAAGCATTATCTTAAGCAAAATATATTATCATAATGCAGAGGAGGTGGTACATTATAATCAAAATGAATGAACATCTCTCTGAATTCCAGCACTGCCACATTCTTACTGTGATCTAGGGAAACAAATAATAACAAAACACTTCTTGGCTGCTCTAGGATTCAGTGTTCCCATCCCTAAAGTAGCAACAATTACATTATTATTATTATTACTAACTTACTATATTAAGAAAAATATCAACCAGTCCAATGATAGTTCCCTAAATATTGTTTCTTTTGGTTTATTCCCTTCTCAGGTCCTCATAGTACTCAATTTTCACCCATTTTAATACAGCTGTTCCAAATTCAGTTCATGTTAAATACAATACAATATGATTGCTTTCAATTAGGTCCTGCCATGCACTTTTCACATTTCTGAAGGAAATCCCTGTGAGAAATTTCAATATGCTATTCACAAACCCTTTGACACAAACTTTGACACTTACGGGGATCAACTTGTAATTCACCAAAGGAGTATCTGTAGTGGAACTAAAATAACTAGATAACAAAGAACATGTGGAAACATGGTTTTGATGGGCCAGTAACCATCATTTGACAATAGTTCTTACAACAGAACTGGGAGGAAAAGAGCTAAGCAAATCATTTAATAAACTAAAGCCTCCCAAATTAGTGGAACCCAAATATGATCAGTCATAGGAATCACACTGGACCAAACACAGACTTATTAAATTAGCACTTTTGAAGAGAGTGTCAAATAATCCATGCATCTACATCTATATCTACATCTACATGTTTTACAGTTACACAGTAAGCTTAATCATGAGCCTGGTTCTTTGATTTTTTTTAATCAGTGGAGGAGTGTAACAAAGCATTATAGATCCCAGATTTCAAATGATGTTATTTTAGTCAACAGATATACATTAAATGCACACTTTGTTCCAGGCTTTGTGTCACGTGTACATTATTCCACACATCTTTGCAGGGTTCCCCTCATAATCTTTGGAGGACTCAAATCAGTCTAAACTGTTATCCTGAATTATTCTAAAAAAAAAAAATGACATTCAAAGTACCAGTGAAGATAAATGCAATATCTGCTGTCTTCCAAACATAGTTTGTATTGAAAAATAATGTAACATTCCTAGGTAACTGTCAACAATCTTAACAAGATACCTTGAGATAACCAGACTGATGTCCTTAAGATAATTCAACTACTGATATCCATCATTATCAGTACCTTTAAGACAGATGGCCTTCAAGGTGGAAGTAGTTACCTTCTGAATGATTGGTGTCTTTCTTCAGACTAGTTCATTTTTGCACTGCTTTGTCTGCCAACCAAAAGAAAATTCTCCATTAAATAAATAGAACATGGAAAACTTTTTTAAAAACTTGCTTTCATCTATGGCTCAATTAAAATTATCGTCTGGATTAAAAGGCAAAATCCAGCAAACCACCTTGAGTTTTCCCCTCCACAAAATTAAACTAATATAAATTCTTGAGTGCTACCTATTTTTGTTCTTTATTCTTACTTCACTGTTGCCAACACTATAGTAATTTAATAAATTTTTGTTGGCTTGGCATAACACAATGTCCCATTTTGCATCTCCGTATGTTTCACCTCTGACTACAGAAATGTAGTCAGACATTTTCTTAGTTGTTATAAAATAATCAATTTATTAAGCAAGAAAAGGAAAAGAAGGATTTGGTTTAGGTTGTTCTAATACTTGTTCTAAAAAAGAAAATAGAGTAAGACCATGCTTTAGGGAAAGAGATTGAGAGATAGAGAGAAAGAGAAAGAGAGACAGAAAAAAAGTCATTTGTAGCTGAAAATCAATTAGACTTATTTCCACTGTACAAACTTGCTTACTTTAGTCTTCTCAAAATGTTTTTTTTGATTCCATGCTTTTGTGCTTATGTCCTCCTGAGCAAGTTTTCGTCTTTACTTAGAATAAAATTTCTGAATAAGGAATATATTATATTTCAGCACAACATCCCCACCAAATGGCAAAAAGAGGGGAAGAATTAACATTCTTTCATTGGATCAATAATAAAGTTAGAATAGGTTGATAGAGCAGCATAAGACTCCAGTGTAATTTTGTGGGCAAGAGAAAATAAATATTCAGTTTCCTTGGCAAAGTTTAATGAGTCATCAGTTTATTTAAATGCCTCATGACTCTTTCTAGTTTTATTTAATACATTTGCAAGAAGTAGTGACTATATAGAGAGCAAGAAAGCACAAAAGATACATATTCTCTTATTTTTTTACCAGTCAGCTTAATGTTCTGAAACCATAGAATTATAAAGTAGGAGAGCACGAAGACTGCAAAGCCAGTGAGAGCTAGGTCTTACACACTACTGAATCCACAGAAATGTAGTGCATTGGATGTTCTTGTAATAGAAAGCACTAGCAATAAGATTTTTTTTTAATTTCAGCTTATTATGAGGGTACAAAAGCTCAGGTTATATATATTGCCCATGTCCCGCCCGTTCATTTAATCTAAATATACATTTAAAAATAAGTACTTTCAATTTTATCTTTGATACATGTGACTAAGGAACAAATGCACTTTACATTTGTTTTGCTTCATAGTTTATCAAGTATTTTTAGCTGTAGTATACATTTGATCCTCATAATAAATCTATCTCTCTGTTTCAGGACAGTACCTTCCTCAGCTGACAGAGAAACGGATGCTCATAAGTATTTAATGGTAAAAGTAGGACTAGAACTCATATCTTTCCAACTCCTATTCCCATGAAATTTCTAACAAAGTTTTAATCTATTTACTAATTTTTAAATCTAAAAAACAATTTTAGACTAACCATTAAGATTTTTTTTAAAAAAATCTATGCTCCTTATAACACATTTTGAATGTATTAAAGTTTGAAACATTTTTTTAAATCAATTTTGGTGGAAAGACAAGCAAATAAATTTCTAAAAAATTAACTTATTTTCTTATATAAAGAATTTTATTGAAGTATAATATATATTTCAATATGCAGAACAGTACAAATTATACATGTATGGCTCATGCATTTTCACAAAATGAATGCAGCACCAGATCAAGACTAAGACCATTACCAGCACATCAGAAACCTTCCCACAGGCCTTTTTCTGATCACCACATCCCCAGGAGTAATCACTATTCTGATTTCTATGTCCATAAATAAGAATCAGAACTTTACATAAATGGAAGCAAGAAATGTACTTGTATGCAGTCTCCAAACCTGCAATCTCCAGTCCACTCCAAAAGTATTATTTCTTTTTTTTTTTTGAGACAGAGTCTCGCTGTGTTGCCCGGGCTAGAGTAAGTGCCGTGGCCTCAGCCTAGCTCACAGTAACCTCAAACTCCTTGGGTTTAAGCAATCCTACTGCTTCAGCCTCCCGAGTAGCTGGGACTACAGGCATGCGCCACCATGCCCGGCTAATTTTTTGTATATGTATTTTTAGTTGGCCAGATAATTTATTTCTATTTTTAGTAGAGACCGGGTCTCACTCTTGCTCAGGTTGGTCTCGAACTCCTGACCTCGAGCGATCCACCCGCCTCGGCCTCCCAGAGTGCTAGGATTACAGGCATGAGCCACCACGCCCGGCCCAAAAGTATTATTTCTTATAAAAGTAACTTTGTATATCAAATATGTACTATATATGCAATGTTTAGTTTATGCAAGATGTCTTTAAATTCTAAAAAGGTATTTGTCTCTCAAGCTTAATTTATATTGCTCCATAAAGACATCATCCTGCATGTTTCTCATCCCTTTCCTATGTGTGCACAGGACCAGTACTCTACCTGCTCAGACTAGAGCAATTGAAACTTTATGGAACCAACTATGCTTCCCATATCAACCCTTTATGCATTCATCAAGGCCCTTTAAATTATCTTACTTTATTTTACAAAATTATTTTAGGGATTATTGCTGCCAGACACCAGTATTTATTTAACAAGGACTTTTCATGCCTTAGTAATAAGATACTAATAATCAGGAAATTAACAGCAAGATAACAAAGAAGAAAAATGAATTCAAGAAAGATGAATTTCAGCTGCTACTGATTCATACGTTAAGAGTAGATTTTTCCAGAGTTTTTGTCTTACAATGAAATCAAAGGAATCATAAATGAGAATAACTCCCATTAACATTATATATTGGTTGACTGGTCACCTGTTGAATAATTATTCCAAAAGCCTAGATCATAACCAAAAAGAATTCAATCATTCCTGCAGTGTTTTAAGATATATAATTTTACTCAGCTGAGTACTTTCACTGACCCAACAAATGCCAAGGTCTCAGGACATAGACTATCTGCAAGACTGGCACAGTGCCATAGAATGAGGACTATAATTAAAATTAACATTAAGGTTTTTGTCTTAACATTGAGTTATCTCCCTCCTGAGAGATAACATTGATAATAAAAGAATATAGAACTGCAAGTCAGTAAACATAAATTTGAATTATTGGTCCAGCTATTCCTATGTGGAAGTGTCATAATTTTACAAGCCTCACTTTTTACAGATGTGAAATGTCAATAATAATACACATTTTGCCTATTTTATTTGAGTTCATATCTTGTATTTCTTTGGTATGTTCACAAATATTTACTAATTATGAAGTTACCATACCCTGCAGAGAAAAATTCAGATAAGTCCAAATCCAGGAACTAACTATACAACATTTTTCTCAAGTAAGTAGTCACACTACATTTCCTGAAAATCTTTAATACCAACTGGATCAAAACCATGAGTGCTGCCCAGTCTCAATATTGCCTTGGGAGGAAGTGAATTAACTGACCTTTCAGGTCTTTGCAATTTCTCATTGAAATGACTCAAATGAGATAAGTAAAAGAAGAGAAAAAATGCCACTAATCTATCATTTTACTGAATGAAACAGGAAGCATACATGGCTAATAAAATCCAATACCTGGCCTAAAACAATGATTAATGGTAAAAATTACTCACATTTTACCACAATTCTGACAGAATACATTTCTTCCAAGGTTTTATCCCTTGCATCTTCAAATCCAAATGAACATCAACAAAGCTGGTGGTGAAGCTACAGCACACCAACATCTGACTGACCATAGATATTTGACTAATAATTTAACTCTTCAATTTTCAAGAATTTCTGTGCAAATGCAAAATAAAATTAAAACACCACATGGAATAGGTAAGCATATCTCAAGTTTATGTACACAATTCCAAAGCCTGAAATCAGCTTTATACTAACATTCTTAGAAAAAGAGGTATTGGGAATGAATGTGTTCACATTTGGAGGTCTAATGACATGCAGAAACTGTAAGGGAAATTACTTCTATCTAGAAGGACAAAGTGTAAATCTAAATTACAGTACAATGTTATCTCTAAAGATCTTCCTGATTTAAGGTAGCAAATTAAGTAGCATTTTACTTTCGAACAGAACAACACACCCTGTGGTGTAAACCCACTGAGCTAGACACACCAAAGGAGGAGCTGTCCAGGTACTTGGGGCTGAACATTTCTCTGTTTCTATGCTTCTTTTCCTAATGGAAATCTTTCTTATTTAGACTCACATTTTCAGCATTCTTAGAGAATTGTTGATAACATTTAACCATTTTTGATTACTTAGGATCATTTGAGGTACACTTTATATAATATTCTCAGAAGCTCTTACTTCTGGATTACTGGGGTTTGGGTATGATTTTTTTCTTGCTTTTTGTCCTTTCCTTGCTCTCAGATATAACTTCTTGCTGCTATTTGTTATCTAAATCTAGGATCACCATCTCCTAGTCTTCTGCTGCTAGAGAATCAGCATAGGTAGTGGACAGGTTGCACATGGAATCAGATAGAACTTGGTTAGAATTCCTCCCCTGACAGACTTGGGGGTTAGAATTCCTCCCCTGACAGACTTGAGGGTACTTTCATCACCCTGATAAACCTCAGTGTCTTCATAATGTAGGACTGGAAGCAAGCCTATCCTATAAGGAGGGTTAAATGTTAGAATTAAGCAATAATACATAAAATGCATAGCAACATCTCTCTCATAAAGAAGGCTTTAATAATATATCCATTTTATTATGCTTCCTCTTCGAATCTGCTATGGTTTAAAGAACCATATAATTGGGTGTATCGAAATGATGTTTCAGTGGATATTTTCAAGCCTTCTTGGCATCCACATACATAAATCCCCTATTGAATATTCATCCCACCTTACATGTATGTCTCCTGATATGGAACCTGAGCATACAAGACATATGTTAGCAGTGCGAGTTGCAGTGTCTAGTGCTTGGGGGTTACAGGAATATGCTCATCAAACCAATTCTTGCCACAAATGCTTAAGATGTTGTTATAATTAGTACTCCATTTCAAGAGATCAGTGTCCCTATAAAACAAGGATTTTGATAAATGATGCTTTTTTTCATGCTATTAGCAATTTCTATGTTATTTTACTATGGTTTTAACACTTAGATTATTTTTTAAAAGGAAAGTAACAATACTATACTATATAGTGTTATAATACTGGCAATTTTTCAACCTTATAATTGGCAGTATTGTATTGATTAAGAAATAACTCACCCTTAACTGTAACCCATAGCAACCCATTTCTTTGGTACTGGACAAATCCACATAAAAACTGCAGGATAGTTTTTATCTAACAATAAAACATATTTACAAACTTTATGCATATTCCTATGCTTTCCTTTGCAGATTCTGTTTCAGTAGTGTATAAATCAGTGTATAAACGAAGATACTCTTTAAAAAGACAAACTACGGAGGTTTAGAAAAAGAATTGATAGTAATGCATTGATAGGTGGGAAGTTGAGAATAGATAAACAGTTTTGCTCCACAATGTCATCCAGAGACTCAGACTAGCAAATCAAATGTTCCCCTCCCAAGTGGCTTCTCTCCCTCAATCCAAGATGGCTGTTACCATTGTTACTATTCCCAATTGTGAAGAAGCAAGTCTAAGATAAGAGACATTGTCTACGAAGATGACCAAGATACATCAATTTTACTTCATGTACATTGAACCTAATTTACAGTAAACAGAATGTTGTGAAATGGACAGAGGTAACTGCAAGAGGCTAAGAAATATAATTGATAACTGGATAATCATACATCTGGCTAGGAGTCTTCTTATCTCATTGCCAAATATAATGAGGAAAAATGAATAATGAGGCAGAGTAGTAGTTTTTATTTCATTAAAAAGGGCTGGATTATGTATATTTAAACCCATTCTTAGGGAAGTTTGGAAATTTTAGGAAGAAAGGGAAAATCTGTTTTTAAAATGTATCTAGCCTTCAAATGCTATGTTATTTTAAACAAGGCAAAATCTTTCTCTTTTACATTTTATACATTTCATGATTTTAGAAGCAATGATTTATACACATAATTGACACCCTACAAAAATATATAACATAAAAAGCAAGAATTCTACCATCCTCCCATGAAATAACTTTCCTCTATGTTTTATATTCACCTCTAAATATATGCCAACATATTTTGTTACCTTTATTTTACAAAAATTCTACTTTCAGCAATCTAAAAAACACCTCAAGCCATAAAACCAATTATTACCTAGAAAAGAAGCCTCTAAATAAAAATTTACAAATATGTTTGGTTTATAAATACATCAGCTATAATATTTGAAAAATTACTCCAAATTGAATAAATGGAATTACTTCAAATTTCAACTTATTCAAAATGAAAGAAATTTTGGAAAACTATGGAGAAGTTAAAAGGAATGAAGACTATACCAATAATTTCAAGTGGAAGTATTGTTAAGACATATTAAGTTAATAAAAAGTGGGTTGCAGAATGATATAAACAATACCATTGCTATTGTTAATGTAAGAACATTCATCAAAACTATCCATACATTTAATGGGGGTATATGTATGTAGATTTATAGAGAAATATCTAACAAGTTGTATACAAAATGTATAGTGCACAGTACATATATAGTACTGTGCACTATACATTTTGTGTAGTTACTCAGACATGAAGAGATGGTCAAGAAAAATGTACCCTTCCTTAAATTGTTTAAATTATTTTGCAAGTAGAAATTATTGAACTATTACTTATATAATTTCAAATATTTATAATTTATCTACAAAAACTTTCCAGGGTGATACATAAAGATCTCCTTTATTTGGATTGTACAGTATACTCCATATATATATTTAACTATTTATGTAATGGCCATTCATAATATGTATAACCATTCCCCTATCAATGACATTTAAATTGTTTCAGTCTTTCTTCTACGACAAATAATGCTTTAAACATCATACTTAATATATATTATTTTATATATTATACGTATGCTATATACGTGTTTCATTATGGATTGATTTTTTTACTTGAGTTAGAAATGTTAGGTTACTTGTACCTGAATGTTTATCACAGCACAATTCACAATTGCAAAGATATGGAATCAACATAATTGTCATCAATTAATGAGTGGATAAAGAAAATGTGGTACACTCATGCAAACACACATACACACACACACACACACACACACACACACACACACCATGGAGTGCTACTCAGCCATAAGAAGGAATGAAATAATGTCATTTGCAGCAACTTGGATGGAACTGGAGATTATTATCCTAAGTGGAGTATCTGCACAATGGAAAAACAAATACCATATGTTCTCAATAATAAGTGGGAGCTAAACAATGGGTACACATGGTCATAAAGTGGTGTAAAGGACATTGGAAACTAAGAAGGAGGGAGGGGGGAGGAGGATGAAGGATAAAAACTTACCTAGTGGATAAAATGTACACTATTCTAGTGATGGGCACACTAAAAGCCCTAACTTCAGCATTACACAATTCATCCATGTGACAAAACACTTGTACCCCCTTAATATTTTGAAATAAAAATTATTAAATTTTAAAAAGTTAGATCAAAAAAGATTAACTTTTTAAATTTAATAGATATTATTAAATCACTCTGCAATGTTTTACAATTTCCCTATGAGAGCCAGAATGTTCATTTCTCTACATATTTGCCCTCAGAAATATTTTATCCTTTTAAACTTTGATGAATAATCTTTATTTATGTATTAAAGGGAGCTTCTCAAAGGGTTATTGTGAAAGTGACCTCAAAAAATGAAACAAGGTTTGCAACTGTCACAGAATAAATGCTATTAAATTAGAGAAGACCTCCAGCAATTCACTGAAGTTACAGGTCAGTGCCATAGTAACCTATGGTGTCAGATTTATTCTAACTCAGCAATAAGAGATAGGATACTTTCATCCAAAATACATTTTCCAAAAATTTCCAAATTATAATTACGTTGGTATGAAAAGATTGAGAATTCACTTCCCTAGCTTTATGTAAGTCTACAATGTGGTATATAGACTAACTTGTAAACATAAAATACAGAAGTTACATTCTTACCAGATGTGAAAACAACTTTCTTTTTTAAAACCCAATAATATCATGGGCTTCAGAAATTTTGACATATATTACAAGCCATATATACACAAAATAATATCATATTAAATTTTGCCTGAAACCAGGGACCAAATTCTATAACCATGCAAAAGTTGCAATCGGGCAAATACCTAATGCTATTTAGAGTATTTCTTTTTCTCTAGAAATAAGAAGTTTAAAATGATTTTTGATAATCAGAAATATGTTTATTCAATGAAAAGGAATTAAAATCAAGGGAAGTAGTATTCTTTCACTTTGCCTTGGCACAGTCACCACATTATGGGTGATTAAAACTCAAAAATCTCCAAAGGAGTTGTGTATGTGTGTATGTGTGTGTGTGTGTGTGTGTGTGTGTGTGTGTGTGTTTCTTTTTTTGGTAAAATATGAATGTTAAATATATTTCCTTGAATATGATTCTTCCTCTAATGAAGTAGTCATAAATATGAAAATGATTTCCTAAATACTAAATTGTCCTATTAATAGATATACTTACAAAATATCATGGGAAGAATAAATAGAAAAAAATTAAAGTTATCTGCTTTCCATTACCTTCGATCATTTTTCTGACTATATGCATAACGCACAAAGACATTTTAACACAGTTACCTGAAGTGTGCTGATGTCCATTTACAAAGGCAATTGAATACACTTCTTGAAAATTACTCTAATGATTCTGCTAGATGTACATTTGTTAGTGAAAATAAATGAGAATTGACAACATGTAGAAAAATTCAATCACAATGACTATCGTACTTCTACACTTTCTTTATTATTCTCCCCACACCAGCATGTACAAATCAAGTGATTCAATTCAACTTGACAAAATCTAAATTTTGGGGTGCTTTTGGCAATATACTGGGCTACTTACTGAAGAGTATTCATAGATACAGTGAGTCATATATCCTCCCCTCAAGGAGCACCTTCATCATCTAAGTGTTGGCATGAGAGAAAAATACAAGGCAGAGCAAGAATATTGCATTAAAGGAATTCTGTACTAACTGCTATCCTTGGGATACAGAGGGAAGGAAATCACATCATTGTCAGAACCTTGAGTTGTTCTATGAAGGAGATGGCATTTGTACTGAAGGGTGAATAACAGAACGAAGTTCAATTGCTTATAAGGAGGCTGTGGGGCAGTTTCGCTAGAGACAATGGTGTAAGCGCAAAGCACAGAGCTGGGAGATGTGAGTGTGTACTTACTTAGGAATCAACATGCAGACCAAAAAGAGCAGTAATAGACAAGACTGGAAATGTGTGTGTAGGAGGAAAGGGTGGAGATGTCAGGGACCTTTATCTGCCTTGGGAAAACCATAATAAAAAATTCTATTCAGAAAACAAGAAAGCCTTTAAAGTTTTTTGAACAGAGGAATGATGTGAGGGGTGGAATTTTTGTCCTAAGATATTCTGACAGAAGGGTACTGGCTAGGTTAGATGAAGATAGAGGTACAAAGACTGGCTTCAGGACCTTGAAATATGCTCTTCGTGCATTTTCTCATATAATGCCTCTGCTATTCTTTAAGGTAGTATATTATTAATAGTTTGTTAGAGCTGCCATAAGAAAGTACCACAGACTGGATAACTAAGCAAAAATTAATATTTTTTACAGTTCTGGAGGCTACAAGCCTGAGTCAAAGTGTCAAAGTGTTGTTTTTTTTTTAAAGTTTTGCTTTTATTTAAAATAAAATGCATTTATACAGTCTTTAAACCATGAGTTATTGGACAATACTGGTAATCCACTCCTCCCTGGCACCCTTTTGGGCTATGTGAGCTAAGAATTTTCTGACTAGCACCCAGGCAGATTGTAACAGCACAACAGACTAGAACAAGGCCAGTTAAGGCATTATAGTTTAAGGACATTGTTGCAAATCATGACCATAATTAAGTCATTCTTAATTTAGCAGATATTAAAAGGTCTCTCCCTTTGGCTTACATAAGGCCATCTTCCTCCAGTGTCTTCACATGACCCTCCCTCTAAGTGCATCTGTATCCTAATCTCCTATTCTTGTATGGATACCAGTCATATTAGATTAGGACCCACCCGTTTGACCTCATTTTACCTTAATTTCATCATTAAAGGTCCCATCTCCAATATATTTTCAGTTACTGAGAGTTAAGACTTCTGCATATGAATTTGGGTGGGGGGCAGAGGGAAGATGCAATTCAGCCCATAACAGGTAAGTACTACTATTATCCCTAATTTATATTCATTAGAGATTTGAAAAGTTAAATAATCTTTATGGTTAAATAATCTTTTATGATTACAGAGCCAGTAAGTAAGGGACTAATATACGATATACAATATACCTTAGTCTGTGTGGCTTAAATCCTGGAATATAATAGAGTCTTGATAAATAAGTATTGAATGAATGAATGAATAATGAAGTAATAGTTCATGAGTGACTATAATTTCTTATTATCTCTGATCCCAGGTGAAAAGGGTCACCTGAAAAGACAATTTTTTGTTCTTCCCCATTGATGGACTCATAAAGAGTTATCCAGCATAACGAGGGGTTTAAATACTTGTCATACTTTTCTCATCTAAACACAGTTAAAAATTTCATAGTGCAAAGCTGAAAAAACAAAACAATGATGAAAAAATGGAAAACCCTCTAATTACTTACTCCACCTGGACCTTGGACCTTTTCTTTGATTGATTTCCAAGAGGTACTTGCTGTTGACCTCAGTAAAAACCCAAGAGAAAGCACTCAAGGCGACTATTTGAACTCTTGAACCAGGCTTCCTTTTTAGCTCAAATCAAACAGGGCACGTACAAGAGATCAAGAAAGGATAGGTTATAAACTGACTCTGTAGCTCCAGAGGACAATTTAGAACCAACAAGTAGATGGGACACGTCGGAAGGCTTTGTGAGCATATAAAGAATGTTCTGCCCAAGACAGCATAAATGTTCCTTCTGCTTGACTAAACTTTAGACAGGTTTCTTCCTGACTATAAGCTCTTGACTTTACTTTTCTTAGAGTATTTACTCTAAAAAAACTTGTCATTGAAAATTCTTTCTCTGCCTCTTTGAAATGTATATAAATCCCCTTAAAAGCCTCTTTCCAGTTTTAGGCCTTAGGGAATGTCTTTCTCAAAGACCTGGGAGCCATTCCTTTGAAATATAATCATCACGGAAGATTGTTCTGTTATCTCACAGTGTTTTTGAGAGGGTAGCAGCCTAACTTTGGTGGGTGCCTGGCTCTCAGTTGTACGATTACCTCCTATCATGAACCTATGAGAAAATTTAATTTTTTTGTAAAACCACTTAGCAAACACAGGTGACCTATAATCTCCCTGCATCCTAGCACTTAAAACCTCTCTGCTCTTTGTTACAGCAGAGTTGAGTTCAGTCTCTCTCCCTTCTTGCAATAGTCTTACATAAAATCTTCCTTCCCTGTTTAACTTTGCCAGTGCAACTATTCTATGACAGTTCTGATAACTGAAGCTATCAACAATAAGAGATAGTAAGCTAACTTTTACTAAAAATGTACTATGTCCCAGGAAATCTCTTACATCTCTTATTATTTTCTTTCATCTATTTGTACAATCACCTATAGAATAGAATCTACTATTATCTTCTATTACAAATGAGGTAATTGAGACTTAGATCAAAAAAAGCAACTCGCACAAGTGTCACATGGTTTCTATGACTAATTTTTGATAGAGACAGAATTTTTGAAGTTGATTCTAAGGTCACTGAATTAATTCACAACTTTGCCTCTAAGAGCTTAGATTTAGTTTGTTAGGCACGAAGAAATCACTGAAATTTTCTGTAAAGACAACTGGCAATAAGGAAAGTGGTATTGTAGAAAATCAATACACAATAAGAGAAATATTAGAATGGAGCTGGGCATTCCAAACTGCTGCAACGATGCAGGATTAAGGAAGTGACTGAATCATGATACATGATGTTACCATAAGATTTTGATATGTACAATAATGGCATTAATAAGTGTCATTGAGTTGTTACAATATGTCTGGGACTGTGCCGAGTATTTTGCATGCATTATCTCATGAAATCTTCAAAAGGATTTTTTGGGGTAGGTACTATTATTACCCTTATTCTGAATTTTTGCTGCATATAAGCTACTGTGCTAGGTGATTTATTAACTTATTTCATCTATATGACAGTCTATATTGGAGAAGGACTATTGTTGCCCTGTTTTTCCAAGTGAGGAAATTGAGCACTAGAGATTAAGTGAATTGCCCAAGGCCACACAGCTAGTAAGTGATGAACACAGCATTCAAATCAAGCCTGTCCGAATCAAGTATTTAGCTGATTAACCAACAATCTATGTTGTTCCTATTATTGTATAACCATAAATTCTTTCGAACTCTGCAACCACCTTAATATTGAAGACTCTGAAAACGTATGGCCATTTAGCTAATACTCAAGTCCACTCTTTTTTTTTTTTTTTTCCTTTGAGACAGAGTCTTACTCTGTTGCCCGGGCTAGAGTGCCGTGGCGTCAACCTTGCTCACAGCAACCTCAGACTCCTGGGCTCAGGCAATCCTCCTGCCTCAGCCTCCCAAGTAGCTGGGACTACAGGCATGCACCACCACGCTCGGCTAATTTTTCCATATATATTTTTAGCTGTCTGTATAATTTCTTTCTATGTTTAGTAGAGACGGGGTCTCACTCTTGCTCAGGCTGGTCTCAAACTCCTAAGCTCAAACGATCTGCCCGCCTCCGCCTCCCAGAGAGCTAGGATTACCGGCATGAGCCACCACGCCTGGCCTAAAGCAAATTTTAAAGTGTTTCCCAAGTTGCTTTCCTATTAATTCCATTAAGGATTTCTATCTGAGAGTCTGTGATGTCTGTACTAGCTTGGTTCAGGTTAAATGTGTTTGCACTGCCCCTCACACATTAAATAACAGAATAACTAGTAACTATTAATAGAAGACTCAGCATCAGTGAGAATGAGAAGGCTCAGAAAGAAGGGAAGTAGAGATACAAAAGGAGTACCCTCCATTAGGAAGTAGAACCAAATCAGAAATTGGCTGATTCATCAGAAAAGATAAATGATACTCCTCTCCTTCTTGGAGATTGTGATAGAGAATCTCCGCGTGCTTTTTCCTTTTTGCTGGACTTGAACTTGTTTAGTGCACCATGCTGTGGCTGACAGATTGATACTCCTCTCTATCAGGTGATATTAGCCTTGACTCCCTCAGTTAATAGCAACAAACATGGTTCAAAGACTGACCCAGAGCATTGACTCAGCATGTCTTTAAATACTTTTTCCCCAGCATGGTAAAAATTTGTTTTTATTAGAGAACTTAAATTTCAAACTACACAATACAAAATTGTCACATGTAGGCAATTACATTTTAGTCTTGTTATGATACAGAAGTGATATTTTAAACAAGAAAATATAAAATTTCTGGATCCTTTGGGGGATGGCTAATACATGATATTTGCCACTTTGGCCTCTCAACCAGGGCATACATCACAATAGATCTTGCCACTCTGTCTCTTGAACCTGATCTAGGCTGTTACTCCCTAATAGATCATACTTATTCTATAAATAAACTTCATTTGCCATTGCTACTCTAGACCATGCTAGAGTAACCCAAATATACACCAGGCATGACATAGTTAAACAGCAAAATTATATGTTCTGAAATATTTAGGCAGCCATCAGGTTATCAATACAGTATGAAAAATAAAGTAGAATCAGTCACTTTTTCATCAAACTAGCAATTTTCTGTATTACCAAAGCCAAGGAAGTCTAAAGACATTTCCTAATGTTTAATTACTGAATCGAGTGAAAAGAAAAAGCTATCTCAAGAAATTGCAGCAAACATTTTGCAAAGCATGAGTATCCCATTTATTCAGGGACATTTAATGATTAAAACTAATATCCTGAGTTAAAATTGCCAGGGGACATATTTAATGGAGGAAAGCAAAGCCTCAAGAAAAATCACTTGTAAAATAATCAATACTAAAATCTGTACTCTGAGCAAGTGTTTATGCAAAGACTAAAACTTGGTAATAAGAACCCAAAGCAAGTATAGACATATCAGCACACATTAACCTGTCTAGAAGACCCAGAAAAGCAGCTCAAGTAGACAAGCATTGAAGTAATTTTTTAAACTGAATTATTTGAGGAAAGTTAAGCCTAATGAAGACAAAAATAAGCACTGATTTCAGAATAACTTTATATCTTTTATGTGTAATTGTATATGAAGAAGGCTGAAGGAGGTGCATAGGTCTTTGGAGATTAATTTCAGTAATTTTTGTTTTGCTTCATCATAACCTGTATTTTAGAAATCCTCTAAGGGCCTGGCATGGTGGCTCACTCCTGTAATCCTAGCACTCTGTGAGGCCGAGGTGGGAGGATTGCTTGAGCTCAGGAGTTTAAAACCAGCCTAAGCAAGAGCGAGACCCCGTCTCTATTAAAAATAGAAAAATTAGCTGGGCGTCATGGTATGAGCCTGTAGTTCCAGCTACTCAGGAGGCTGAGGCAGGGGGCTTGCTTGAACCCAGGAGTTTGAGGTTGCTGCAAGCTAGGCTGACTCCATGGCAATCTACTCAGGGCAACAAAGTGAGACTCTGTTTCAAAAAAAAAAAGAAATCCTCTAAGATTTGGTATATTAATTCTAGGATTGGATGGACTGTATCTGATTATCAAAATCAATATTATGGATCCATTAATATTATATTGAGCAACTATAATTTTTTAAAAACTCATGAAGAATTTCAGCAACTTTTATTGCTACATATTATCTGGGTACCAATAAGCTATGAATTGGTATAGTAGCTAAAGAAGCTAAAACTTCTCAATGGGATGAATAATCTACTGAAATATGAAATTTGAAAGAATACACAGACCAAGATAATTCTATAAACCCTAAAAATGAAGTCTGTGGGTTTCTGTCTAGTCACAGTTAATTCAGTGAGCAGTGCTGGCACTTAAATGCACAGGACCTAGAGTCAGATGAACTGGATTTGAATATAACTTAAGTGATTTTAGAAAAGCAATTTAAAATTTAAAATTTCTTATCTGCAGTTTCTCAATTTTTGAGGGTAAAGATAGTGGCATCTACCTCATTTGGTTGTTTTGAGGGCTAAATGAGGTGATGTGTTAAAGGCTACTTAGCAGTACTCAGAAACTTTTGCTGATGTTAGCTACTAATACTGCCTCTGAGACCTCTCCTCTTTCTCTCTGGACCTAGCTAAGCCCATTTATTATTAGCTTAGATCTAGGAGCTTTGACTCTTGTTTTAATACCTTTATATATAAATAAATATACAAATATGGTGGAGAGAGTGTGGGAAGCCGTGAGTTTTAGATTTACAGAAGAGTTGCAAAACTATAATACAATTATTAAAACTAAGAAATTAGGTTTAGTACAACACTGTTAACCAAAGTACAGAATTTATTCAGAATTCACCATTTATTCTGCTAGTAACCTTTTTCTATTTCAACATTCAATCCAAAAGGTAGTATTGAGGATGTTGAGTTATTTGGCTAAGGTGGAGTCTGCTAGGATTCTCCCCCCGGAAACTTACTTTTTTGCCTTGTAATTACTAAATATTGCAGGGAAGAAAATACAAAACTATGCACGTATCCTATTTCTGCTTCAGCTTTCACCCACTCTTTTAGCTCCTCTGTGCTTAGATCTTCCCTATAGCAATTATTACTGTGGAGTTCTAACAGTGATTTTATATTTTCCTTATTTCTTATATACTTATTAATTAGAGTTTTTCTTAAGGAATATTTTTATTTCTCTAGCATTTATTCATTTATTTATTTATATTAATATGAACTCATTTTATTCTTTGGTTCATAATTTATAACCATACTTTGTTACTCAAGTTCTTCCAGCTTTGGCCATTGAGAGTTCTTTCAGGCTTGTTGTTGTGCCTTTTAGATGTGTCTCCATCTTTTTAAGCACTTCCTTACATTCTGGACCACCAGATGCTCCAAAACCATCTGGGCCTCAGCTTTAAAATCAACTAGTTCTCTAAAGATTCCTGGTTTCTTATTGTAGAATAGTTTTTGGAAATCAAGATCTGGGTTGTAGGTGTTCTCATTGCCATTGTTGTGTCATTGCTTTTAGCCCTTCTCTAGTGGATAGAGCCAGGAAATGTAGGTATGTATCCCAACTTGTGCAAAGATACATATACACATTTATTTCTAAATATGCTTATCTGTACCTACTCATAATGTATATGCACAGGCATATAATAACACGTTGGTATCTGACTTAAGTGCTAACTCTAAGCAATGCATGCATAGTCCTTGGGTACACCTCTTTTGAGGCATTAAAGTCACTATTTCCCTCATATTTTTTGCAGCTGTTCCAGTATAAGAAGTCTTAAAATTCTAGTGATCTGAGGCAATTGGTTAACAGTTCATGAACAACATAACAGGGTTGTGATTGAAATTTATTCTTTTGAATCAAGAGGTTGAGTATTTGTCAGTATAAAACAAGTACTTTTAAAAGGACATAATTTTTAAAATATTTTAAAGGTTTTTATTAGGATTTATTGAATGTACTTTCACATCATACACCTTGATATGTTGTCAACAATTGTCCTAAGAAAAATAATATCTGGCAAATATACTCTACTATATGGTGATCATTGTGCTTAACACTAGGAATACAATAGTTCACAGACTTCATGGTCCCTGTATTCATGAAGCTTAGGGTTTAGGGTAGATAATGCTAAACCTATTCATTTGGCATATTCTATCACTGCCCACTATTTATCAGGCAATTATAACAGCATGATAAATGCTATAACTGAGAGCTACAGGAGCACATAAAAGGAGTCCCCATTCTCTACTGGCAGTGAGTGGCAGCATAGAGTGATTATGGCTGGCTTCCTAGGGGAAGCCATGGCTAAGTTGATGCTAAGGCATCACGTATGAGCCAAAATCAGCTAGGGTGCCAGCAGGCTGGGGGAGGGATTCAGACAGCTAACAGGGTTTGAAAAGGGAATGAAAGGCAAACCGGAGAACTGAAAGTACCTCATTATGACAGGAAAGTGGCTTCACATGATTGGATATATTAGTATCTATTATATGAGTTTGAACACTCAAACTTGTAAAATTGTTATTTTACATGAAAATGATTTTATTAGTGAGCATAATTGTAATCTTTATTTTTCTCAATGTCCATCTTATTCTATGAAAGTTGTTGCTAAGGGCATGTTTAAGCACTTGCTCCTTATAATCCTACCAAATAAAGCGCTAAATTAAGTGATAACTTCATCACCCCTGATAGAGAATGTATTTTTCCAAGTATTTCATTTACTAAGTCAAAGTGGCTTTGGGGCTTGTCAAAATAGATTACTTAATCATATAATATATAAAAATATATCATTTATAACAGTAAAATATTTTTCATGTTAACATGAATTGAAAGAATACTTCAAACCTTCATTTACAAGCATAGATCATAAAGACTTTTTGAAATTTTTTAAAAAATACACAATATAATATATATTAACAACTTTGAATTAGATTGATAACTTGGAGAAATTGCAGGGATGATAAAAATGTTAAATTCTTGCTCAGAGTTTTAAGCCCATAACTGTTGAGCATTTTTATTTTTTCACTACATTGAAAAGGAGGCACTGATTGTTTCCTGCAAGCTAAGAGGAATATGTGAGGGAAATGGATTTGATCCAGAAAGAGAAGAACAATGCTCAAATGGATTTAACATTTTTGAAACTTAGTAAAACACCCTGCCTTGATCTTTCTCTGGTGTGAGCACCTGGAGTTACCTGGAGCCCCAAATCCCATCAGCGGCAGGAGGAGTAGGGTTGAGGGGGTGGGGGTTGGGAGGATTTTGCTTCATAATGAGAGATAATGACATAGGGGAGGCAGACTGGAGCCATCGCATCTCAAGTGAGATATTTTAAGGAAAATGAGATGTTAGGGAAATAAGAACATAATTACTGCCATAGTCTGTGTTTTGCTACTGTAACAGAATACTGAGACTGGGTAACTTATAACAAACAGAGACGTATTTTTTTTACCGTTTTGGAGGCTGAGAAGTCTAAGGTGGAGATGACTGCATCTGCTGCAAGTCTTCTTGCTGTGTCATCTCATGCTGGCGGGCGGAAGAGCAAGAGAGCTCACCCCCAAGAGAAAGGAACTGAACTCACCCTTTTATCAGAAACCCACTCCCAGGATACCTAACTCACTCCTGTAATAACGGCATTAATCCATTCATGAGGACAGAGCCCTTATGACCTAATCATCTCTGAAGGGTCCCATGTCTCAAACTTTGCTGATTGGGAATTAAGTTTCCAACACATGAAACTTTGGGGGCACATTCAAATGACAGCAATTACATAACTTGGTTGTGTATCTTCTGAGATGTATAGAAAACTATTTGTGACATTATGTTTATAAAATGTGGGCTACTGCTAATAGGAAAATTGCTTCAAATTTTTTTTGATAGGTTATTGTAAATGGGATACCAGGGCTTTGTGACTTTTTATCGCTGGAGTCACTTATTTGAAATCAGACCAGGTAAGCAGCCACTGGCGGTCATTATTATCTGATGCTTGTACTTAATCTTGTGAATTGCTGCTACACCTGCCATGCTCTTCCCAGCAGATGCACTAAATAAATGTCATACGACAGAACAGAATGACATTAGTCTACGGGTAAGGAGAATCGGGTTCCACCTCTACCGCAAATTAGCTGTTAGTCCTTAGATAAGTCACCCAAATTCAATGAACTTTTGCTTAGACTCTGAAATGAGAAAGTTATTCTGTACCTATAAGTCTATTATTCAAAAATTAGACCACAAATCATACTTCTTTGCCCACCAAGTAGCAGAGTAAAGGAATTAATTAAAATCACAAACTAATCTCTTTATAATGGACATTTTGTTTCTTTCTCTGTCAAATAGGTTGTCAGAAAAGAGAGTTAAAGAAAAGAATGAACATAGAGGCAACTCACACAATTTGAAATAACAAAGCTGCCCTGTGGCAAATGATCTAATTGTCAGCAGTGCCGTTTGACAAGCTAAGTTGAAAAATAATGAAAGCCCTCTGGTTCCAAAATTTCATCATCTCAAAGAGTGAGGATTTTCAGCATCCAATGAATTGAGCCTAGCCACAATTATAATGCAACAACACTGCAAATGGATGGCCCATCTAATGCCCTCTCTTCAGTGCATATATCAGTCCAGCACAGGGTGTAGGCAAGTGCTTGGTCCAGAATAAGCCTGAACTTTTACTCAGAAAATAAAGCGGTACCATCTTTAATCTGCCGGACTATCTTTCATAATAGGCAATTATTAATTGCATTTCTCACTTCTTTTAATTCTTACTTTCTTTGAAGCAGTTCGTTCCGTTTTCTAGTTAAAGCAACTTCTCTGTTTTATTCAGTGTCTATTAGATTCAACTACATAAATAAATCAATTTTGTTTCACCATTTTGAGTCTACTTTATATTGTACCCACTTATTCTCATTTTAATATCAGGATTGTTTTACATAATTGCTCCAACCTTAGGTCTGTTTCAATAAAATAGGATTTAAAAATATTAGTTTTCAGTTCAAAGCCTTAGTGTTGTCCAACTATTTTGAGTTTTTAACATTTTGGACACAATGGGTGTTTTTGCATGTGTGCACACTTGTGACTTCATGCATACATGTATGTCTGTGTATAATAGGAAGAGAGAGACAGGGACAGAGGGCATGAAGAAAACTTCCAGGAGGAAATATGTTCTGAAATAGGTAGAGTGACTCATCTATCCTACCTTACTGAGAGCTACTAATTGAATCATAAGGCCTTGATGTTAAAGTGAATATAGGTAAATAGTAAGAAAAAAAGAAAAATTTCAGATAATTCATGGCAAAGATAAACAGTAAGTCTGGGAAATTTATCTCAGAAACACAGGCTCAGGATCTCCAATGAGACTTTTTAAAATTATTTCATTTATATTATTTACATAGCTGAAATCAATTAGTTTGAGATATATACCTAAATAAACCAAAAATACTCCCAGAATTGTTTGAACAGGATTCTGTCTCAGGAACACTGTGTCAGAGTCTCTTCAAAATGAGTGCTTGTCAAAGTTTAGCCACCTGATACTAATTCCAGTCAACCATTGGAAGGCACCACAAAGGGAAAAGGCACCAAGAAGCCTGATGTTATTATACACACAGCCTCTCTCTTGTCATCTTTTTATTCCTTCTTTATCTATGCAATATGGCCTTGTTTGGGATAGGATAAGTCAAAGGCCCAACTGGTAATACTTAAATCACTTCCTACACTATCTTGGACCAATTAATTCTTATCTTTCTAATCTTCATGACAATATCAACCTTAACTCAGTCTTTGGCCACATTTTTTTATGATTGCTTTAATTTAGTGTAGTCTTCTGTTCTAGTAATTCCATATTTAAGGCTCTACACTGAGGATATAATAAAATTTGGGAACTAATATTCACATACAAGGATATTTTTTCTGTCTGTTTATAACTGTGAAAAATTAGAAATTAAATGATACAAATTATAAGTTAAAATAATTATACTTTTTATATACAAAAATAAAATCAAATTTATTTTTAAAGAATTTTAAATGACATTTGATAATAAACAACTATGTTATTGGTTTATGTATTTACTATACTGTACTCTAAATCACTATTTTAGACTGCATTCCTTCTACCTATTAAAAAAAAAATTAACTCCAAAACAGCCTCAGGCAGATCTTAGAGGAGATATTCCAGAAGAAGGCA
Organism: Lemur catta; assembly: GCF_020740605.2. Classification (NCBI taxonomy): domain Eukaryota; kingdom Metazoa; phylum Chordata; class Mammalia; order Primates; family Lemuridae; genus Lemur; species Lemur catta. The sequence continues at coordinate 38,454,234 of NC_059141.1, forward strand.
TTGTTATCAAAGGAGAGGAAAGCTCCCCGTATGTTATTGTCCCTGAAGAACTTCCAGTGGGACAAGTTGTGGAGGTGGGAGACAGTGATATTGATGATCCTGATCTTGTGTAGTCCTATGGTAATGTGTTTGTTTGTGTCTTAGATTTAACAAAAAAGTTTGAAAGTAAAAAAAATTAAATTTTAAAAATAGAAAAAAGTTTATAGAATAAAGACATAAAGAAAGAAGATATTTTTGTACAGCTGTACAATGCAGTTGTGTTTTAAGCTAAACGTTATTACAAAACAGTCAAAAATTTTAAAAAAATTAAAAAATTTTATGAAGTAAAAAGTTACAGTAAGCTAAAATTAATTTATTTCTGAAGAATCAAATTTTTTAAATAAATTTAGCATAGCCTAACTGTACGATGTTTATAAAGTCCACAGTAGTGTACAGTAATGTCCTGGGCCTTTGCATTCACCCATCACTCACTGACTCACCCAGAACAACTCCCAGTCCTGCAAGCTCCCTTCATGGTAAGTGCCCTAAAGAGGTATACCATTTTTTTTTAATCTTTTATATTGTATTTTTACTGTACCTTTTCCATGTTAGATATACAAATATTTACCATTGTGTTACAAGTACCTATGGTATTCAGTACAGTACCATGCTATACAGGTCTGTATCCTAGGAGCAATAGGCTATACCATATAGCCTGGGTGTGTACTAGGCTACGCCTATATATCTAGGTTTGTGTACGTGAACTCTATCATGTTCATACAACAAAATCACTTAACAACACATTTCTCAGAACATATCCCTGTTGTTAAGCGATGCACAATTATATTTAAATAAAAAACAAATAAAATGTGACATAAACACAATTAGATGGAGAGATAATTTTTACATTTGGAATATGAATGTATAGGTATGTATTTATTTATATACATTTTATCTAAGACCATGTGATCAGTTCATATACATATGTATTTATACAGATATATTTTGTGTGTGTATATACACACCCATATTTACCAAGAAAAGACTAAAAATAAACATGCAAAAACTTATAATATGTGTTATTTCTAGGCAGTGGTATAATGAATGATTTTAAGATTTTTTTTGTTTTACTACTTATTTTCTATGTTTTCTATAACTCACACATATTACCTTAGAATTAAAAAATAAATAAAGCTCTCTGAGTCACAGAATTAACCAGCTGCTCCAGTCTTTACCAATCTCATTGTGTTTTGAACTAAACATATAAGCTGGTTAATCATTGGGAATATTTTCTTAAAATATAGATTCCATGGCCCCATCCCTGAGCAATGAATCAGCCTCTTAAGGAATGGAGACTGGGAACTAGTGTTTTAACAAAGCTCCCAGGGGATTCAATTATCAAACAGATTCTAAAAATTGTTATCTAAACAACAAATGCAAATGCCTAGTGCCCTAATCATGAAACTCCAGTACTGGAAGGAATATTCAATGCCACTATTACAGAAGCCACATTTTATCAGAATTGGAAATTAAACCACAAAGCTAACTATTTCATATAGGACAACAAACCAGATCTCCTGATTTCAGATGCTCTACTGGTTCTACAATATGATGCATCATTAAATTAAGTCTTTTGGGTTCATGACCTACCCCTTGAACTATAATATTTACAAGTTGGCTCTTTCCCTGAAACAGTAATAATATTTGCCCATATTTTTTGCAATAGTAACTATTCTTTGTGGGATGGAACAAAAATATTAACTCACAGCATTTCAAGTAGCTACCAGTCATCAGACAATGACAACTCTTAGTACTGCTGTCTATTTGAGTCAAACCCAACTGTCTAGAAGTCAAAAGGCTCTTGCTTTCATAGAAACTTGAGATATTGTTAAAATTAGAATGTGAAATAACTGATAATGAATTTGACATATTATTTTTACAGTCATGTATACTGTAAACAGTATACAGTATACTGAGTAGAATTGGGAAGTTCAGAATCATATAAAACTTCCATTAAATCCATGCTATATAATCAGACTAGACCTTACACTTTCTTAACTTAATCCAATGGCATGGAGGACAATTTAAGACAACTTTTAACCTCCTTTATTCTTCATTTAATTATCCCAGACATGGGAAGCCCTGGTTATAGGAAAATTGGTTCTCTAACCATGGGATTAGGGATATTTCTATTTTTTGTCACCTGATTTATTTAAATTTTATCCAATGAACTTATGCTTCTTTCATAAACAGAGGGAAATTCATTCATTTAAGATCCCTTCTCCCACTCAGCATGTATAAATATTTCAACAGACTCAAAATTATCTACAAGTCTTTTAAAGTTATTATAATGTTAATAAATTCCTAGGGAGCAACACATTATCTGTTTAATACTTCAAAATTATAACCTGGACAGAGTCTACTATGACTAATACAAATGAAATAACAAGTACTTTGTAAGCATTATTAATAGAGTTTGTTTTTTTACCTGGGTGGGGGGGAAGTATCACAGAGAAAAAATTAAATGGTAGTCTACATCATCATCAATAATTGGTATTACAACTCTCCATTCGATTGAACATTCTAAAATTTTATTTGTGTTCTAAAATGTACAAGTAATTATCTGATGTGGAGAGACCCAGCCAAACTCTGTAATGGAATAGTTACTAGACAATAAAATTAAAGACTTCTGATTAACAAAAATGGCTATTTTCAGTAGACTTGCAAAAAAGAGAATGACAACAGCACAATTTGTACATTCACAAAGATAATGATAACCTGAGCAAGAGCAAGACCAAGACAGTCTCTACTAAAAATAGAAAAATTAGCTGCACGTGGTGGTATGCGCCTATAGTCCCAGCTACTCGGGAGAATCGCTTGAGCCCAGGAGTTTGAGGTTGCAGTGAGCTATCATGATGCCACTGTACTCTATCCAGGGTGACAGAGCGAGACCCTGTCTCAAAAAAAAAAAAAAAAAAAAGGAAGGAACACAGCCCAGCTCTGATGACACTTGATTTTAGGGCAATAAAACTGATTTTGGATTTCTAACTCCCAGAACTATAAGATAATATGTTTGTATTGCTTTGTCGTAATAAATTTTAGCAGCAATACAATCCATGTATACAAGCTCATTTTTAAAAGAAGAGGGCTGAAGTAGTACCCAATAGATTTGAGGAAATACTACAGTCCCTATGTTTCCCTTCCAGAGTAGAACAGACCATAATGGAGATTCATTCACAGGATTTATAGAAACATTTTTCCCCTCACATTATGCAGCCTCTCTACCTCATTAACGTACTATTTTGTTCAACTAAACAAAGTGGCATAATAGTGAACAACTCGTATTTATTTGGTTTTGTGATGTTGTTTTGCCCACTACCCATTGACCATTCTTCATTCTTATCTTCTTTTAGGGAAGCATTGCCCCCAATCCTCTATGTTCTTGGGCTGCAACAAATCCACTATAGAGCTTCAGGGATGAACACGCAATGACACATCTGGCTAAGTAGAACATTTTATACCTTTGACTACTATGGTTGTTTTAGGAATAAGCATGCAATCCTAGTCAGCCCAGTGAAAATCAGGTCCAGACCTTTTAGCTGGTGCCAAAGGTCAAATGCAGTGCTGGAACAACTTGTAACTTATTCATCCATGCAATGAAGGTTCCTATCTGAGAAATGAGGGTCATGCAGGGAAAAGCATAGGCAGGAGATGGAGAGAGAGAGACAGAGACAGAGAGAGATTGAGAGAGATAGAGAGAGACAGAGAATCAGAGAGAAAGACAGAGACTGAGAGAGACAGACAGACTGAGAGATACAGAGGGAGACACAGAGAGTGAGAGAGAGACTGAGAGAGAGAAGCAGAGTCCGAGAGAAAAACAGAGAGAGACAGAGGCAGACAAAGAGACACCAAGGCTCTGGTGCCAGCTGTATCCAAACAAGATTATTTTCTTTGATCCTTGAACTTATTCAACAATTACATTCCATTCCTGGTTTAAACAGCACTTTAAAGGGATACTTGTGACTTGAACTGCTAGAATACTGAATCATACAAGTAGCATATGTGCACTTAGATCAAAACAGTTATGAAGCAGGTTAAGGGCTCAGTTTGATCTCAAGAAGTGCATAAGATCCCAGTTTCCCCATCTTTAACTTCAAAAGTCATGGAAATATTCACAAATCTTCATAAAAACAAAAATCCCTCATCTATTCACAGATGCCTGAGATTTCTTTACAGAAAGAAGTGTTTACCAGCAAACATATAAAAAAGTGCTCAACATCTCTAAGCATTAGGGAAATGCAAATCAAAATTACAATGAAGTATCACCTAACTCCAGTGAGAATGGCGTTTATCAAAAAGTCCCTAAACAACAAGTGCTGGTGTGGATGTGGAGAGATTAGAACACTCTTACACTGCTGTTGGGACTGCAAATTAGTATACCCTGTGGAAAGTAATTTGGAGGTACCTCAAAGAGCTAAAAATAGAAATACCATTTGATCCAGCAATCCCACTATTAGGCATCTATCCAAAGGAAAAAAAGACATTCTATAATAAAGACATCTGCACTCAAATGTTTATAGCAGCACAATTCATAATTGCAAAGATGTGGAAACAACCCAAGTGTCCATCAATACATGAGTGGATTAATAAAATGTGGTATAGGCATGCCCTGGAGTACTACTCAACTACAAAAAACAGTGGTGATCTAGCACCTCTTATATTATCCTGGATAGAGATTGAGCCCATCCTTCGAAGTGAGGTATCACAAGGATGGAAAAACATGCACCACATGTACTTGCCATCAAATTGGTACTAACTGATCAACATTAAGGTGCTCACATGGTAGTAATACTCATTGGGTGCCAGTCAGGTGAGGGTGAGGGGGTGAACCCACAACTAAAGGAAGTGGAGCGCACTCTATGGGGAAAGGACATGCTTGTAGCCCTGGCTTGGGCGAGGCAAAAGCATTACATGTAACCAAAAAGTCTGTACCCCCATAATATCCTGAATTTAAAAAAAGTGTTTACTAAACTAGAGGTTAAGGCTTACAATATGACACCCCTAGAGGAGGGAAATTTATAATTGATTTTAGTAGTGTCACTAAAGTGCCTTTATCATTCAAACTTGGACACTATGAAAATTTAAAAGGGCACTAATAATAATTATGCCAAGGCAACACACATGATGTTTCAGGCAGAACAGCATATGCGGTCATCCTACCCAGGAGAGTGTCAAACAAACTGGCTTTTTTGTCAGAAAGCTAATTACTTTCTCTGTCACTGCAGGCATCTGGAATCTTTAGCACTAGGGATCTTTGTTTACTCATGTTAAGTTAGTGGGGATAAAACTTTCTATCTTAAATGGTTATTATGAGGATCAAAAGCACTATAAAAATATATAACCACTTACCAACCAAAACTCTTATGGCAATTAGTTTTTTATCATTAGAATCTTATTTTGTTAGAAGAAAAGAAGGAAGAGGGCACTGCAGGGATGAAGGGAGACAGGAAAAGATGAAAGGATAAAAAGTGGCCAAGGGCAGCTCTGAACACCTGGCTTACTTAGTGTACACTTGTGGTCAGCAGGGAGCGACATTTGTTGAAGACACAGGGCACCACCTAGAGGCAGCATAGGTGCATTAGACTATTGGCAGAGCTCCTGAGTCTTTGTAATAAGGGCATTTTGTAAGCATTTCCATCAGAGGAGTTGATCATTGAGGAGCTGGCAGCCTGCCCAGTTCCACAAACAACAGTGAACTCTGGCCCTACTCTGATCCATTTAAATATCATGTGACCATCTTAAGAAAATACTTCTCAGTAAATCTCTGATTTTACTTCCTTCAGCTTGGCTAGCTCAGGCCTTGGATGCAAACTCCAGATCTCCTGCCAGTGAGCTGTGGGATCTTAAGGAATTTGCTTAAGCTCTGAAATGCAGTTCCCTAAAATGACGGTATATCAGGGTCATTTAACAGAAATTACTGTGTAGTCCAATTTTAACTCTACATCTGGCTCCATTAATTACCTTGGAAATATTTGCCTTTCAGTATCTTTGTTTCCTCAGCTGAAGGATGAAAATAACAATAGTACCTATCTCATGAAGTTGTTATGTGGATTAAATGAGATGCTGTATGTAATGCACCTACACAGCAGCTGGCTAATGGAATCTGTGCTTGATAGTTGGTTATTTTCTCTTTCCTTAGTCTCTCCCAGCCGTAATCTTCTACAGTTAAGATACTTTAGTCTAAACCAATTAAATAAAGTGAGATTTATTTAGCTTTTTAAATTTATGTAGCCATTGGCCTAACAATGCCAGCTTCCTAAACTTATGGTTCTAATTCATATTTTTCCCCTCATTGGCTGACTTGAAGATGTGCTGCACCCCTCAATATCTACCTAGCACTGGTCAAAACCTAACTAAGCAACTAAACTCAAAGAAAGTACCCAAGGAGAAGCCCACACACCTTCAAATAATCTCTGCCCTTTAATTCTATGCAGATTGGAATTTGCAATGGAAATGAGATCAGTGCTATGTGTATTCTTAGTTCAGAATATTCAAATGGCATATTTCTTTATATTTAACACATGCAGTATTTTGAAGAATAGTTGTTTGGTAGAAGACTCCAATACTCTTTTTTTTTAATGCAGCTGTTGCTTTCATTTGGTGGAAGATAAGAAATTTTAATTATATGGTAAAACATTTTCATCAGGAGCTTCTAAGAATAATCTTTTCTAATACATAAGTTGACCATTTGTGCTTTTTTATCTCTATTCTCATTACTGAAAATTATTTGAAGCCCATTACAAATTGAATAGCTTAAAATAGGTTAAAATCCTGGGTCAAAAAATACAAGGACCAAATTCAAGCTATTTGGACAGTCTTTCCTTTTTATTCTAGCCCACACAACTTCATCAATGCAACATTGACTGAGCAAGTATTGTATTAGATTTCATAGAGCTGAGCATGAGTCTATGCATGATACCTCACAAACATACAGGATTTCTTTTAAAAGGGGAAAGGAAAAAAAAACTAACAAGGAAGATCTAGTACTATTTTCAGCTCTTCTGTTAAACTTGCAATATAGAGCACATGCAGTGATCACAACTTACTCAAAAACCAGAAGAATTTTTGTAGTCTTTATTAAGTGTAGAGACAAAAGCTAGTGTTTTTAAAATAAACTTTAAAAAAAAGGGATCAAGGAACAGTTTTTCTCTTAGAAGGAGGAGAAGGGTCCTGTGAATCTGTATTACTATTCATTTAAACCCAATTTCATGACTCATAAAAAACAGACAAGATCTTAAACCTTAAAAACTAACACCAAGGATGCATTTTTTTTCTGGGTTAATTCTTTCATTTATTTTTTTAAGATATGTTTACAAACTAAATATACAGTATTTAAATATGATGCAGATTGTGAAAGTAGTTTTAATTTATATCCATCTGATTATGAATTATTAGAAACCCACTCCAAATTTCACACTGCCCTAAGAAAGATGAAATGATGGTGGTCAAAGTAAAAAAACTAAATTCATCAGGAAATCAATGGAACCATCTAATGAGAGGCCCCAAATAACAGAACAGATGCAGATAAAAGCTTGATGCAAAGCCTAAGAAGGCATAAGGATGCAAACAAGGTCATGCCATCCATATGGCAATGCTGTGATCAGAGAAGATAATTGGCATTTTACTTTTTAGAGGCCACCCTGTATTACGAAGGCATCAATTTTGAAATCTGATTTTCAGGGCTACACTTCTAAGGCTGTAATTAATTAGAAGTGTTCATTTAAAAAAGTTGTTTACCTCTGGCCTCAGCCTCTACCTATATCAGAAAAGGTAGTTTTATTTGGAATTTTAACTCAAGACACAAAGAGGGGCTTTGGGGCTTTATGTCCATGAACTCTGGTGGAGAGGGGTCTAGAGTTGTGTGTGACTTCCTAAAATTTAATAATTACTTTAATAAATAATTATTATAATTTATTTCAGTCTTGAAACAAAATACGTCAGCCCTATGAAAAAACATTCAGAGAGTATTCAACATTTTAGCGAAATTATGCAACTAAATTCACTAATGATAAATATACCATAGTTCAAAGAAAAAAAGCAAGGATATTTAGAGATCATTTATAACCTCGCTGAATGATATAAAAGAGAGCAATGTGCCATTCCACCATGGGTCCTCCAGTGCTTCTCTACTGAACAGTCCAGTCCAGCAAGTCATGTGTATTGTTTAGGATGGAAAATGAACACAGAAGTCATGGATGTGGATATTTTAAAATATGCTAATAGTGGCCACCCCTTAAGGGATCCCCCAAGATATTTAGAAGACTTTCTTAATGTCATGAGGAGACTGGCCGACTTGTACTTGTAAAATGCATATCTCAGTGCTCTGAAGCAAGAGAGATTATGACACTATTCTCATTTTTAAGCTCGTATTCTCATGACACTCCTGGGATTCCGCTTCTCTGTAAGAGCCTTTTTGACGATTAGGATGAGGCTAAAATTCAATTATGCCTCCAGATAGCTACTCAGTGACTGTATTTGAAGGAGAGAAATCCTGCAAAATCATTTCTAAACAACCAGCTGATACAAAACACAAGGTCCTCACTCTTCTGATTTGTATTAGAATTGCTATTACATCATTTCAACATATCATTTCCAGATTTTAACTGGTGGCTGCTGCAGCTTCAAAATGCACTTTACTTTTCTCATATGTCATCCAGGGCCTATCAGTTATAGAATCACTGAGAAAAGGAGAGCCTTTGAGCATGGCTACTTTTTCAACTTGAGCTTTTCCAATAATGTTGACCATCAAGAATATTACTGCTCCTCAACAGCATTTAGATAACACTTCCTTTTGGCTCAGCCATGGTGAGATGCTTTTTCTCAGATATGGTTGTGATTTTTTTTTTAGTTTCTTTACATTGTCCTATTAATCCAAATACATATTAGTAAGCACACTAATAATTGTTTAATTGATTGGTATTTTAGCTCCACCACCTCATCAAAAAAAACAAAAAAAAGAGGGGAGAGTTTTCATTTATTTCTGGTATTTCTTTCAGATTGCCTATATATTGTACCTGCATACATTGTACCTGTTTCTTAGACATCTTTACTTGTTTGCTTCAGTGGAAGACTCAAAAATATCCATAGCCAGACTTCAAACTATACTACAAAGCTGTGGTTCTTAAAACTGCCTGGTATTGGCACAAGGGCAGGGACACAGACCAGTGGAACAGAACAGAAAACCCAAATATAAAACCATCCTCATATAACCATCTAATCTTTGACAAAATAGACAAAAACATACTCTGGGGACAAGAATCCCTATTCAATAAATGGTGCTGGGAAAACTGGATAGCCACATGTAGAAGACTGAAACAGGACCCACAGATTTCACCTCTCACAAAAATCAAATCACGGTGGATAACAGATTTAAACCTTAAATGGGAAACGATTAGAATTCTAGAAGAAAATGTAGGAAAGACTCTTACAGACATTGGTCTAGGCAAAGAATTTATGAAGAAAACCCCTAAGGCAATCACAGCAACAACAAAAATAAATGAATGGGACCTGATTAAATTAAAAAGCTTCTGCACAGCCAAAGAAACAGTCACGAAAATAAACAGACAGCCTACAGAATGGGAAAAAATTTTCGCATACTACACATCAGATAAAAGACTGATAACAAGAATCTATTTAGAACTCAGGAAAATCAGCAAGAAAAAATCAAACAATCCTATCAAAAAGTGGGCAAATGACATGAATAGAAATTTTTCAAAAGAAGATATAAGAATGGCTAAAAAACGTATGAAAAAATGCTCAACATCCCTAATCATCAGGGAAATGCAAATCAAAACCACAAGGAGATACCACTTAACTCCCGTGAGAATGGCCTTTATCAAAAAATCCCAAAACAACACATGTTGGTGTGGATGCAGAGAGACAGGAACACTCATACACTGCTGGTGGGAATGCAAACTAGTGCAACCCCTGTGGAAAGCAATATGGAGATACCTTAAACAGATTCAAGTAGACCTACCATTTGATCCAGCAATCCCATTGTTGGGCATATACCCAGAAGAACAAAAGTCATTCTATAACAAAGACACCTGTACCCGAATGTTTATAGCAGCACAATTCACAATCACAAAGATGTGGAAACAACCCAAGTGCCCATCGATCCACGAATGGATTAGTAAACTGTGGTATATGTATACCATGGAGTACTACTCAGCTATAAGAAATAACGATGATACGACATCTCTTTGGTTCTCCTGGAGAGAATTGGAACCCATTATATTAAGTGAAGTATCCAAAGAATGGAAAACCAAGCATCACATGTACTCACCAGAAAACTGGTTTCCCTGATCATCACCTAAATGCACATCGGGGAAGGATACCAATTGGATATCAGACTGAGATGGGGGATGGGGGGAGGGGATGGGTGTATGCCTACATGATGAGTGCGTTGCACACCCTCTGGGGAATGGTCATGCTTGAAGGTGCTGACTCGGGGAGGTGGGGGGGGAGGGGATGGAGGTATGACTACATGGTGAGTGCCAGGCGCACTGTCTGGAGAATGGACATGCTTGAGGCTCTGACTCAGGAGGATGGGCGGGACATGGACAATGTATATAACCTGAACTTATGTACCCCCATGATGAGCTGAAATAAAAAAAGAAAAAAAAAATATCCATAGCCACACATTTGAGACTGGCCTTGCCTCAAGAGTGGTTTGAGCTCACTCTTTCCATTGGTTCATTGCTCACCACTCTCCCTGAAGGTCCATTCAGTGCTGAGACATCGTATGTTCTGAAGGCAATGACCCTGGTGAAGGAATAGCCGTTAGTGGCCATGTAAATGCTGACTTAGCCTGTTTGAACAATAAAACTGTCTTTTAAACAGGTCACAGTTTTTCTCAGAAGTGTTTTTTTCTTTTAAATAAAAAAGGTCCTAAAAGAGAAACAGTTGAATAAGGAAAACTAAAGTATAAAACACAACTCCAAGAATAAGGAGGATAATGTGTCAGTTCCCCTCCCCTTTTGGTTTGTTAATTCTCTCTTCCACTCTACATATTCCTATTCCCAAGCAAAAACTAGGATCTTTGTTAATTAAAATATAACCTCATTAACGTCTTGTTTGTCATAAACAAGGTCCTCCAGGAAGTGTCCTAAAGTCTGAGAAACACTAAAATTATTAGTTTAGTGAAAGAAAAAAAAGAACGAACAGAAAAGTCTTGGTTCCGCTATCACATTGTAACATCACATTTCACATAGCTGCCCTTTTGTGGTATTCTTCCTAAATCTTGAAATTCCTCTACTCCATGTCTGTGAGCAAAGGCTATTGTCCTTCAGGACTCAGAACACTTGATCTCTTTCAACTCTCCATCCACTGTTTTCCCCAGCGAGAATAGCATCACTCATTTATCAATCTCAATCACAGCACTAGTGTTATTTTATTGCAGTAATAAATTCATGATTATAAACTCTTCAGAAAAAAAATTATCTTCTTCAGTTTTCTATCCTGGAGCTCAACACAGTACCCAGCATAGAGGTGTCATTCCATAAGTGGAGAATGAATTATACAAAAGGCAATGCAATTAAATAATAATAATGGGCAAATAGATTTTTCAGCTTTTTAAAAGTATCTTTTAAAATCTATAAGGCTATAGATTTGGAGGTCATCTAGTTCTGCCTTTTTGTGTTATACATAAGAAACTCGAGGCCAAGAGCGAGGTACTGAACTAATCCATGAACAGTAAAAGAAAAAATACAATTCATTGTCCCTGAGCTCTGGGAAGTTGTGATTATTGTGGTTGAATGAGAATTCTGTTTGGATGTGCATTCTAGTTTCTCTTTCCAGCCATTAAAATAGAAACTGAGAAAGATAACTTGAGTCTCTCTTCTCATGACATCCACGAATCAATTTCATCATGTTTACATGTTATACATGGCATGGCCATTTCATTTATCTCTACAAATTACAGAGGAGGGAAGGAAGGAAGGAAGTAAAGAAGAAAGGGAGGAAAGGAGAGAGAGAGTGGGAGGGAAGGAAGGAGAAAGGATGGGAGAGGGAGTTCTCTTTCAAGTCTTAAAGACCTGGCACAGGAATTTTAATTTTTGTTTTTTTGTTTCAATCTGTTTATTTTTTATTATGTTATTTTTCTACTCCCCTACCTCCTAATTTATTTTTTCTTGTGGAGATAATGGGTGATTATATTGCCACCAGTGCTATTAAAATTCATGTACTTTTCCCCATACTTGGAACTTTAGAGTAAATATAATTACTCTATAATTACTTAATCTTATTGATGTTTATTGTCCTATTGCAGTAGCTCATTTACATACATGCATATTTCCTCAAATGATTTTTCTTACTGAGATTTGGGGAGCAATTAGGTTATACTAGTTTAAAACAACAGATATTATTAAAATAACAATTACAGACTATATTGATGACAACCCTTCTCTAAGAAACTTAAATACTATGTATGTCACTTAATCCTTCCAGAGAGATAAGTCATTGGTTTCCATAATCTGCAAATTTTAGAGGAAAAGGGGTCTAAAAATATTAGAATAGATTTGGAGAAAATCACTTAGCAGAATATGGTCAAGATAAGAAAAATAATTTTAAAATCTGTGGCTTTTTTAGTAAGTACATTCAAGTGCATTAAACTGTCATAAAATGTATTGCAGTTTAGTATGAAATATGAGAATGGTTAAAATGAGGGAATAATTTTAAACTAAGTTCTTTTGAAATTACAAACATTTGTTGTGTACCCAATAGGCTCTTTCTTTACATTACGCACAAAATTAATCCCTATGGGAAAAATCAAGGCCTGTAAACCACTGTCATTCTTTTTAAGGATATGTAAAACAATTGGGTTAAAATTTCCTTGGTCATAAATATAGTTCTGGAACCTGTAATAAAAGAGATGTGGTCTAACAACTAATGCCAAAGAGAATGGCACACTACTACTGTTGTTTCCCAGACACTAACCACACCAGAGGAAAGGCCGGTGCTTCCCTAATCATGCAGCTTAAAACCCCAGGGCCAAAGTGTCAGAGTGCCTCTGCTGAGTCTGACTTCTAGCACAGCCTAAATTCTTGGCACTGACCTTGAATGCAGAGCAATGGGAGATTCACACATCTGCAACTACTCCCATTGCCATGGGTTTTCCCTGATAAATGCTGCTCCAGCTCATATCATTTGTGTGCTCTCTTGCCATTTTCCCACATTTGTATGAGAATTAGAAAAGCAAGATGTAGATCTGGCCAGGTGACTAAAAAGTCACCATGGCTTTCTAGAAGTAAATGAGGGTTCAAAGGAAAATGACCAAACTGAAAGGAGGAACAGGTCCATTTGGTGCAAGTCAGCCAGGTTTTAAGGTATGTGGTCACTGGCTGCTCATAAGAACCAGACTCACTTATTCTACAAAAAGAGAAAACCCAGGGCAATAAGACCATCTGAAATAGAATTCTTTGGTTATAATGAACTACCACTGAGGAAAGTCCTTCTGAAAAACTTGTGCATGCAAATGTGCCTGAGTGCACATGGGCAGGAACACACACATACACACACAAGCATATAGGGTATTCATCCAATGATGACTAAAAAATGGGCAAACTCATACTGTTTTGGACTAGGCTATCTGAAAGTCAGAGACAAGAGGAGATCCCAAAATTATGTCTTTTCTCTCTCCTTTCCTCCCCTCTCTTCTCTGTCTCTCAATTTTTTCCTCTCTGCATTTTCTGTTTCTTCCAAATTGATATTTTGTTGTTTGTGTTTCTCTTTAGCTCCTAGATTTGAAGTTTCTTCAAGTGTCTGGTAATCTCTGCCTGTTTGTTTTATATAAGTGAGTAGATTAGAGTCCCCATAGCCATGGGTGGGATATGTTGATTCTGAGCTTCGCTAAAGTATTCTAATTTATTGGAGAATCTCCTTTCTTGGCATCGTTAAGTCTTCACTTCTTGGAAAAATGAGATGCTCTCATGCAAAATTATTTTATCCCCCTATCTGGATGATATAACCTTTGCTTCCAGGATTCTAGAAATCAAATGAGCAATGACCTAGGGTCTCCATATTCACTACGTAAACTTCTATTTTATCTCCATTTTCAGTATATAACTTGTACTTTCCATTTTGCCCTCTGTATTCTAGTCTTGAGACTTTTTGTTTCTGTTCTTCAGATAATAAATCTCCAGAAGAACTCTGCTGGAATAAGACAAAGCAATCAACCAGGTTTCAGAATAGGGAAGGATTGTAGGTCCAACCGCTTTGTAAACAGACATTGAAATAATCCTCCTATTATTAGCCCTACCTTTATCTCTTTCTTACAAAGATTCTAAACTCTATCAATTCCTGGGCCTTTTGGGTTGTCTATGGAGTAAACAACTTGACTTTACCCACTGCAAGCTTAGGATTCAACTTTCCTGGACATGCCAAATCCAACACACTCATAATTTTCTTTCTGAATTTCCAAATTTTCATTTCTATTCTCTGTTCTTATGCAGTATTGTCTTTGTCTTTATCAATGTAAGCATCTTAAAAAAACAATCCCTTCTCTCACTTTTATGTGGTTTCTTGAAGGAATGGGCATAAATGTGTTTGTTGAAACCACCATTTGAAACCAAAAGTCTCAGTATGACTTTTGTTGGAAAAAAGTGCCACAACATTTGCAAGCATGTTCAGGCTCTTAAGCTAAGAGCAATGATGTGGCTACAGCCATGCATTTCCCACAGTGCCAAGTTTCTACATCAGAAAATATAATCAATGCAACAATGTTTTTGTAACGCTTCCACTGAAACTCTACTCATTCAATCTATCTATTCATCTGCAATGTTTCCCAGAAGCCCCGGTAAATGCATTCTGTAGATCTTTCCATACCAGAAAATGTAAGCTCAGAGGGGAAAAGCTTCAGTTACAGGAATGGTGATTAAATCCTGTGCCATACAACATCGCTATCTTGAAAATTGAAATTATGAGGGACCAGCTGTTGGCTCTAGCTTTACTTCTCATAAATGCAAACGTGTACATTAATATCCCTGCAATATAAAATGCTGTATGATGTAGGGCAGTGATGTCAGTGAATATATATGCATGGTTTTTAATCTTTTTCACAGAGTGAAAACAGACACTTCCTGTGGATTACATTTAACACATTTCTTAATGTTATACTGCGGTCAATATGAATGCTTTGAAGTTTACATTTTAGGTGAATTTTAAATATTTTGTTAATAGGATTTCTTACCATAGAACTGGTAAAGAAAAGTGAAACTGGGTTCTAGCTGTGTGATCTTTCCACTTCTGCTCAATTCCATCAAATAGCAGTTATTTCTATGGAAAAATTCTCAAACATTTTTTGCAGCTTTAAACCAACATCTGTTTGGGGTTTTTAAAATTCCATTTTAAATCAATTCCTCAGACTTTATAAAAACGGTAAACTGCACTTGTCCAATTCCCAGTCCACGTCTTCAAAATATACTTTTTTCAGCTGCCAACAAGTTATCAGTGAGCAAGCAATCAAGTAGGAAAGGTTGAGTATTAGGGGTGTTGCTTTATTGACTACTATTTTCTGGTAAGATCTATACTGGATCTACTATTTATGAAAGAAATACCAAGAGATAAATAAAAAGTATCTATATATAACTTTTCCACTGTTTTAAGAAAATAAATGCATTGCTATCATACAAAGTCTCTACAAACGAGACACTTATTATCAGCAGCAATAATACTAAAATTAATCTCTATAAAGGTGGAATTACAGCCCAAAAAAACCCTACAACTATAATAATGAATAAAGAAATCATTTCAGTAGGATTCTATTTTAGCGCCATGGATGATCATAACAGATTATAAATGTGATTCAGTATAGGTCACAGGTAAATAAACCAGATATTAGCAATTTATATCATCTATAAATATTATGAGAATGCTTTTTGATAAAGTGGTATGATAAGGGCTGGGTGTGGTGGTTCACACCTGTAACCCTAGCACTTTGAGAGACAGGTGGGATGATAGCTCGAGACAAATCTGGGCAATATAGCAAGAACCTATCTCTACAAAACATTTAAATATTTGCCAGGAATATTCAGGGGGCTGAAGCGAGAGAATCACTTGAGCCCAGGAGATTAAGGTTAGGGTGAGCTGCAATCATACCACTACACTCCAGAGAGACCCTTTCTCTTAAAAAAAAAAAAAAAGAGTACGAGCATGATATGGGTATGATACACAAGTTCAAAAATAAGACTATTCAAATTATAAATCCTGCTGACTCTATTCTTGATCTGGATATTATCATGTATTTTATTTTGATCTGTTCTTCACCTGTCTTTATTTGGCTTTAATATTCACCTTTATTAATTTTACCCTGAATGTGCATAAAATATCTTCAGACTCAAAGACATTATCATTATTTACTTAAAAAGTAAACAATCACTGTGTGATTTCCCTGTTCCTTGATTCTTACCCCTGGGGTGATTCATGAAATCCGGGTAAAATATTTCTACACATACAAACTTCAAAGTCTGCATTACAGAGGAGAAATGGAGAAAATTGAATTTTATCTGTTTATACACAGAAGGAAGAGGTAATTGCTTCTTCCTCCCTTCTCAAAAGCAGGGAGAAAACCTTTGCTCTTTGGAGACCAGATGGCAAGGATCCTGAGGTCTCACTCTGAACTTGTGGGATATAAAAACATATTTCCAATGGCCAGATAAGCCTAGTTTCTCTGGCTTTTCTGACCTAGAGATATATCTAAGGTCCTGAGACTCATTTTCCCTCGAAAGGCAAAAACATACCTCTGGAGTTAGGAAAATTTTTTTAGAGTTCTCTCACTATCTACACAGTTATAAATTAACTTCCCAAAGCTTGACTTATCCCAGGATCTCAAGTTTTCAACAAAATTTATTCCAAAAGTCCCAACTCCACAGAAACAAAAATATTTCCTCTACATCCACACACTGGCTCTGGCTAGCTCCAGTTATTGGCCCAGTGAACTCTCTTTGGGGAATACCTCTAGGGTTTCTCACATAAGTATAAACAGGTAGATAAGAACCTGGCCCTTAGAAAATCCAGGCTGTAAATATGCATGGCATATTTTATTAATATCACTAAGAAAAAGTCATTGTAACTGAATGAATAAAAGCATGTCTTATCCTATTTTGTCTTGTAGGAGTTGTAGACTTCAGAAAGAAATTTGTAGAAGAAAGAATGATGTTGCTAAAGAAACTATTCCAAACTTTTACCAGCAAGTTTCCCTCACTACCTTTGAATCAGCTAATTTCTTCCTTTCACATGAATTAGATAATGGTATGCTTTTTCTTTACTTTTTCTTTCCTACAATTAACTTATTTCTGAATTTGTCATAACTATGACATTTTCAGAACAACTAACATACCTTTTCTTTAATTAAGTCTTGAAGGATTATTTTTGCTCTTTCTAGCAGTTCATTTCATTATCCTTTTCAAATTTCTGTGTGTCTAAAAAATTATATTTTCTAAGCTTCATAAAACTGAATTTACATTTAAATACAATTCATTTTACTGGAAAAAGACAATCCTTTAAAAGCATGGTTTAATTCAGCAATAAACGTAGAGCTGTAGGATTATGTCAATCACATAAAATGGAGCATTTATATTAAATGCAATATTTCTTCATAAGGGTATCCATACGCTAATTGAGAGTGATTACTTTTAATTCATGATTTGTCAAGCTAAGCCAGATTAGTCTTGGAGAAAGACTCAGTGGCAACAATCTAGAAAAAAAACAAAAATCATACAGTTTGTTTAAAAAGGTTATATTTCACAGAAGACAGAAGATATTGAATTATGAAGTCTATGGAGAACAATAAATCTTTTGGCTATTATTTATGAAGATTTATCTATCATAATTTTAATTTTGTTTGCAGATACATTTGGAAACAATTAAGTGCCTTGATGTAAATTTAATTACTCTAATCCTAACTCCTTGGATAAATATACCAGCTGAAAATAATAACATTTACATAATCTGGCCTGTAAATAAAATCATAGACAATGGAATCAAAAACATGAACCCAGATAAATTTTATGTTATACATTGATTATGTAAATTTGATCACATTAGAAAACAATATTTGGGAACAACCAAGAATATGTCAATATAGTTAATCAAGAATAATACATAATCCAAAAATGAATTAAATATAAAGACATGCTATTTTCTCCCAAATAAATACTGCACTGACATTTATTTTATAAAATCAAGATATCTTAGTTTGCAAGGAAGACCTACACAAACATGTACTAAATGGAGAATTATTGTAAGGATCTTGGGGATGTAAGAAGGAAAGCAAACACAGGTAGGCCTCTCAAGAAAAAGAAATAATTTTATGGGCACAACAATTCCTTAGTATCTCTCATCTTAGAGGGGCTGTGATGATTCAAGAACAACTCCAGTAGCTGTCTCTTCTAACACAAGCATCCACAGCTCCCTGGATCCCAGCCCCAACACTGGGATGATAAGTAACTTTCTTTCTCTGGATAATCTACTCTTTTTGCCCACCAGCTGTCAGTATAGGTAAAATGTGTGATATTTTTTCTTATCAGTTATAAGATATCTTTCAAAGACTTCAAGTACAGGGTTATTTCCCAACTCTATTTTAAAATTTAATGTTTGTTAGTATAAATTTATCAATATTATCAACACACATACTTGTAAGCACTAGCTACTGAATGAATGCCACCCTTAAGACTGAAATCTTTCAGTGAATCTTAGGTCTTAATTCTCTAGTAACTGAAATAAGCAACTTCCTGTGTGTTTGTTTTAATTTTTCCCAAAATGTATTTACAGTTGTCCCTTGGTATACATGGGGGATTGGTTCCAGGACGACCCCCACATGCCCTCCAAACCCTGCAGATATAAAATATGCATATGCTCAAGTCCCTGCAGATGGCCCTCAGGTTCTGTATCCCTCTAATACTGTATTTTCGATCCTTGGTTGAATCAGTAGATTTGCAACATGAGGATATGGAGGCCAACTGTATACTTGTCCTTCAGGAAGTGTAAAATTTCTTGTTCATACGACTATATTTCACTTGCACATGAAGGAGAAGTAAATTCTGAAATAATTTTCCATCAAATTTCAGGAGGGGTATATGCAGTTCATTGTCCAAAAAAAATAAAATTTCACATCTTTTTTCTAATCAGGTATGCCTGCAATGATCTTATACTGATAGTAGTAACTGAATAACTGAAAATATGTCTCTGGTTACCCAGTTCAGACAAATTGCATGCACTATTTAAATATTTAGGATGTTGTTTTTTTCTAGTCACTATCAACTTTACCTCACAGATGCTTGCAGCATCAGCATATCAGCAAACAGTCAACTATGCTTAGTGTCCTTAAAGCCTCTTTTTAAAAATTTTTATTCTTAATTATTATGGGTACATATAGTTGTTTATATTTGATGTTCCATAGTCTCCTCTTACTATTGTTTTTCTAGGAATCTAATACCAATACAAAGCTGTTGCACTGACATTATAAATTTTTTCAGAATTAAGATTTGTATTAGATATTATGTGCTACGGACTGAATTGCGTCCCTAGCCTCAAGGTAATTGTATTTGGAGATGAGGCCTTTGGAAGGTACTTAGGTTTAGAAGAAGTCATAGGGGTGGGACTCTCATGATAGGATTAGTATTCCTATAATAAGAGGACACATGTGAGGACACGGTGAGAAACTAGCCATATGAAAGCCAGAAAGAGGGCTCTTACCAGAACCCTATCATGTTGGCTCCCCGATCTCAAACTTCTAGCCTCCAAAACTGTGAGAAAACAAATTTCTGTTATTAAGGACACCCAGTCTATGGTATGTTGTTATGGTAACCCAAACTAAGTAAGACATTTGCTCAGCCAATGTACTAATATAATCTGCAGCTTTATGACCAGCAGAAACTTTTATATAGCAAATATAAAATCATTTATTAAAAGAAATAATTACATGCGTAGTAGCTCTCTGGTGTTTTTATTTTTAACACAATTCTTTCAAAGGACAGCCTCTAGATGGGTGCCCCGCACGTGTGGCCACGAGAAAAACCTCAAGTATCAGAACTGGGTCTGGGTCTAGAGGACATAGGATTTTCCAAAAAAGGATGGTAAAAGAAAAAAACAAATTCAGATAATTATACCATGAGGCTTCTTAAATTTCTGCAGCTGGCCTTTTGAATATTCACACTCATATTCAATATTCAGTTTTTTATAGTACAATATATTCTAGCTTATTTTGTGACCTGCAGACCAGTCAGTAGCTCAGGTTCACCTCCTGATTGTAGAGTAGCTCATTCAACACACAATTGGAATCTTAATTTTTGTTTTTTTGGTTTGTGTTTTGCTTTGACTTTTCCTTAGGATCTGTTTTTCCCCATTTTTCTCATTATTTTTTGTTCGTCAGTGTCACTGAGAAATTTCAACAACTTGTTTTTCTATTTCCTTAAGACATACGAGGTAATATTTCCCACAACATATTCTTTAGATAGTTCAATTAGATACTCCATGTATAGGAGTCTTTTAAACGACTTGCAAGGATCAGACTTTGGCAGTAACTCCATATTCTGCACTATTGATTATAACAGATGTTTCCTTTAGTTTTTATCATTGTAGCACATGTGGGGCGGGCAGTGGGAGCTCTAAAATTTGTTTATTTGTTGACATTTTCCCATTGCAATTAAAGTCACCAAAAACAAGGAATAAATAAAATACCTGTGAACAGCAAATGGGAGAGACACACCTGTCAAGTCCAGTTCTGTTGCCCCATTGAGTTTATTACCAAACTTATAGGAACAAAATGTATCATAGAGCTTTTCAGAATTGTAGAGGTATCTTCATTTATTTATGAGGCATGCATTATATAATTATTATGTCCTTCGTACAGGTAAAAAAACCAAGGCATAGAAAAATTAAGCAAATTCCCTTTGTCATGCATACAGTGTAGGCAGCAGAGACAGGCTTCAACTCCAAGCAGCCTGGCTCCACAGACCTTGTTCTTAACCTCTGTAATTGATTGTCACTCTAGGCATTTTGACTTCTATGTTTCTTATTGTTGTCTCTTTATCATGTTCCTTATGTGGACCAAGAAAATGATACTATTACCTTTCACTACTGTCATGAAAGTGATATAGCATATGTTCACCTTCAAGACAGTATTGAAAAAAAATAAAAAATTATTAAAAAATTAAATTTTTTAAAAAGAGTATTGATTGAATTCTGTACAGCAACTGATTATCATTTAGTCGAAAACATAGTTTGGACTTCATTTCCATTTGTGTACTTAGATGTCTGTTTGATTCTCAAAGTTTTTTGTGTATGAAAATATACACATATTAGTTATGACTTGGGAAGTAAATAAGTATGACTATAGTGATACAAAGGAGTCTCATAAATAAACCTTAGAATGGGAGAATAAGGAGGGAGTGGGTAACTTTTACCTGCTCTGAAAATCAGAAGGCAAAAATAAAATTTGGGGACAATAGCTTAAGAATACAATATTGTTTCTACTTTTACATAGCTGACAAGAACTTTCTGTACCATTCCATTTCTTCCTACTCATATTCCTAATAAACCCATGCATAAACCCATACATGAAAACCACAGAATACTATGTATACCTTGCCACACAGTGACTTTCATTGTTTTGAAATGTAATTCCTATGTATTTAAACACTCTAAACACTTGTATTTCCATGTCTTATTTAAGAATTTGTATTTTATGGATGAAAACATACTTTTTAAACTTCAAATTTGTGTATTTCACATGTATATTTTAGAACATGTTAGCCTTCTAATACTATTCTTGCAAACTTTCTGCTATTATACAATGGCAGCATATAACTTTTTATGAAAAAGCATGTTTTGATGGAAAGCACACTGAACTAATATAGGGCTTTCACATTTTTATCCCTAATACTGCCACCAACTAGCTATGTAAAACCCTCAATTCCTGAGTAGCTTAGATAATAAAATATATAATATGATTTCATTTTATTAAAAAGAAAAATTTTTACAAAATATAAAATATACTGTTTACAGTTACTAAAATAATCATATATACCTTATAGAACATTTGAAAATATATAAAAGCAGAAATTAAGTAATTTTTAATAAAACAGAAGTCCCAGATATCAATAGAAGATTATAGTACAATAATATTTTTATATATCTGTCCTAGTCAGCTTGGGATGCCATAACAAAATATCATAGACTGGGTTGCTTAGAAAACAGACCTTTATTCCTCACAGTTTTGGAGGATGGGAAATCTAAGATCAAGGTGACAGTCCACTTGGTTCCCTGGCTTGCAGATGACCACCTCCTCACTATGTCCTCATACCGTGAAGAGGGAGAAAGGAGCAAGGGCCTCTTCTTATAAGGGCTCTGATCTTATCACGAGGGCCCCAGCCTCAAGACCTTCCAAACTTAATTACTTCCCAAAGGTCCTGTCACCAAATATCATCACATGGGGGATTAGGGCTACAACATATGAATTTTGAGGTGACACGATTCAGGCCATAGCAATGTCCATCCAGTCTTTTTTGTTGTTTTAAAACTTAGTTTTGCTTCTTTAAAAATGCATATTTTCACTACATTATACACAAGTCAGAAGCATAAAATTTTTAAAAAGTCAACAGTGTTCCTCAGCTCCTTTAATCCCATACCTCTCAGGTAACTAAAGTTAATAGGCTGAACTGTTTTTTAATCCACCGTTTTTCTATTTTTACAAACATATAGAACTATGCATACACTTATGCAGGATTTTTATTTAATTTTTATGAAATCATCATTTACATATTTTCTATAACAGGCCTATTTTCTTTAATATGTAGTTCTACCTCATGTTTTTTAAGAGATGAATGATAATTCTTAGTGTAAATGTAGTAAAATTGTTCAACCTTTCTCTCTTTAATAGAGTTTCAAATTATTTTCAATATATTGCTAATAAAAACCCTTATAAATAATAAAAATTTATATGTATGTTTAAATTCCAAGAATATTTTAAATATATTAAAATGCTTTACTCTTTTATATTTTTATGCAATCTTTTTCCCAGTCATCAACAGGCATCTGTCTATTTAAGGACAGGATTAGGAGGTGATAAAATTGTTCAAACAAGAATGCAAAACAATGAGGATTAATACTCCATTTCTAATGCACAACATAAATTTTATGCATCCTCAGCAAAGCAATCTACTTGACAGATTTTTGATTCCATCATATTTCCTCTTTATAGAGAAAGAATTCAGGATTAGATGTTTAGTTTTATTCTATCCCCAGAATCTAAAGAAGGAAAATATCAAATTCAAAGATAGAAAACCCAAAACTCTCCTCTTACGCTTCTTCTTTATGGGAGAGAGAAGAGAGACAAGAGAAGAATGAAATCAAATTCAGAGTCCTCTGTCATCCTGGCATGTGAGAGTGTGTTGGGGAGTGGAGGGAGAGCAGGCATATTTATTCTGTAACATACAGATAGGTGTGGGACAGTCCAAAACATTGGGTCTACGGCACACCTGACTGGATTTAGCAGTGGGACCCTGTACACTTTTGGAAAAGCCCCTCCCATGGCCATTTCCCACATGACACTAGGCAATGGCACAACGGCTGTGTGAAATAGATGCAGTGGAAGCAGTGTTCCTAATTCTCAATGGCTGTATAGAGCAAGAGACCTGGGATAACCAAGTGTATCAGTAAGGAAATTCGGAAGTGTAGAAAGTGCTATGGAATGTTCAGAAGTCTAGGGTTGATGTAAAGAAACCACTTTAAGATGGGAGTTAATGTCTGGACCACCTAAATATCTTTCAGTGGGTGAATGGATAAACAGTGGTTCACCTTTTGACCCCAAGGTTATTTATTTATATTTTTGGACTGGAGATCTAATGTACAGCATTGTAACTACAGTTAATAATAATGTATTATATATTTGACATTTGCTCAGAGAGCAGCCCCTAAAGTTCTAACACTCTTTTCTGAATCACCTGTCCTGTAACTTCACCAAATTTTTAACTCAATCTATGCTTTACCCACTCTGCAGTGGCCTGAAACTCACTCTCCCACTGGGCAATCCAGGCCAAATTTCATCACTTTGGAAAGTGTTTCTTTTCCATTAAAATCTTCCTGTGTATTTTATTAAAGCCACATTAAAAACAATATTCTATGAATTGGCAGAAATTGCTTTCATCCTTCATTTCAGCCTGCACACTACGTTACGTGGCCATGATTGGACTGTTCTGGCTGTCACTTCTCCCCACAGAAAACAAACGATACGTCTGACGCTGACATTTTACCTGTTTTCCCCACTGTCCTAGGTGGTAACACGCCAGCTCAGATCTGCGCATAAAACTACACATCCATGCGTTGGTGCCTCCTTCAAGAGAGAAAATGTCACTTTACATCCCCAAGCCCAGTAAAATCAATCTTCTCTTTCTTACTAGAAAAGCTACTACTAACAAACAAGCATTAGGTTCTCAAAGGAAATTTTTTGATAAGACAGTTAACTTTCAGCATTTGTATATATTTCACCAACAAAATTAAAGTACATTGTTAAAAGCATTAATTGTCAATTACCAAGGCCTAACATGTTAAGACATAATGTCTCTCAGAAATTTATTTCCAGATAAACACAGTGTAATCTATTCTCAGTACTGTATTTTCAAAGGTGCTGAAGTTCAGTATGGTGATATATTTAATTAGAAGGAAAATTTTGATGTTCCCAGGAGTTGGGTCAAAGATATATCACTTATATCACTTATTTTTCTAATGTGAAAATTTTGTGTTTTCTAATTTACCACTTTCTTTCTTTCTAAATTCACAATTATACCTCAGGACAAACTTTTACAGTTTCTTTAAGATGAAATATAGGCATATTTTTAAGACAGCTCTTATTGAACCAGTAATAATACATTCAAAAAAGGGAATAATTTGAGTGTATTTATAGGTCAATAAGTAACCATAACCAAACTAAACTATTGGTATATTGCAAGTTGCCAAGATTAGGAGAAAATTTAATTAAAAGCTCAGTAACTGTGGAGTTTTTTTGTTAACTCATTTTCTAAATGAATAATTTCCTTAAAATCAAATTCTGTATTTAAGTATAAACTAAGTTTCTTAAATTTTCAAATTGCCTGTTTTTGTAAAGAGACTGTATCACAGCCATACAACACGTTACATACAGCCATACAGCCAATACATAACCAATATTGTTTTTGACTTGGAATAAACCTCTTCTTCCCTGCTTTTCTTGTCATTTGTTCCCAGTTGCAACTTCAGATATAGTAGGAACCTTTGCATAAAGACCAAAAAATCTCTGGTGAAAGAAGGAATTGTAACACCCAAATCAAGCTCTCTAAGAGCTTAAAATAGTCCAAAATGGGTTCCTCATGCAGGAAGGCCAGCAATGCCTTCTCCCTCCACTCCCCAGGAAGGGAAACATCAGGACCCAAGGGCTAGTTAAGGGCCCAGTAGATGCAGGTTGAGGCTGCAAAGCTCTCCTCTCCAGATACCCTAGCGCTGCTGGCAAGCTCAGGGTTCTCGGAGGGGCTGTGACTATGAAATACAGAGCTGAAACATCTGGAATTTCATGCTTACAGTGTTGTAGGTCAATCTTAGCTGACTCTGAGCCTTTTTTGGTTGTTTTAAAACTTAATTTTCCTTTATTAAAAACATATATTTCCATTCAATTTCACACAGTACAGAGCTATGCAATTTTTAGGAAGTTGATATGTTCCTCCGGCCCTTCAATCTCATACCTCTCAGGTGACTAAAGGTAATAGGTTGGGTGAGGAGAGACCTTATCTATTCCTTTCCCTTCCTACCCACCTCAAAAACTACTGACTGTCAAGCAGAGACTTCATCTCAGCAGATATCAAACACTGTCTCCAACTCTAGGATGAGAATTATTTGCAACAGCATTCCCTACCTGTTAGCAGCAAGTCTCTGCTACAGGCTTGACCAGGGGTCATGTATATGCATAAGGTGGCAGACCTGAGTGCAATCAAGACTGAAATATTTGAGTCAGGAATCTCTGGAGGTCTATTTCCCCAAACAGGCTGGCCCTCATAAGAAAAGGACATTGTCCCAGAGTGAAGTTAGAAGTGTAGAGTCATCAATCAGATTATTAAAACAAATAGGATTGTATTTTTGCCCCAAGCTAGTACATGAGACATTAGTTTGTGATAGTATTTCTGAACTCTACTTTGGTATCACAGTAAAGATACTAGGTAAATTTCTTGGCAGACAATTCACT
This sequence comes from Lemur catta, assembly GCF_020740605.2. Lineage (NCBI taxonomy): Eukaryota > Metazoa > Chordata > Mammalia > Primates > Lemuridae > Lemur > Lemur catta. The sequence goes on from NC_059141.1 coordinate 38,480,479, forward strand.
GAAAAAAAAAATTTTTATACCAAAATATGAAAGTATAATACGGAGAAAAAGGGTATATATTTAGAATCAGAGAGACCAAGTTTAAATCCAATTATATTAACTACTCAGACTGAGATCTGGGCAAATCACTTAAACTTTCTTTAGCTTTCTATGAATGTGAATAACTACCTTGAAAAGTTTTTATGATATCTAAATAAGATATTTAGCTCTTAAAAATATATTAGTCTTCCGATCTTATTAGTCTTATTTCTTTTTCCAATCACACTGTTACTTAAAATAATCAGCACACCACTTTTTTTACATTGTCTAATGACATGAAGCTAGTGTCATTAAGGAAAACACAATACTGATGTCACATTTATAATAACAATTAATAATAGATGCTTGACAATCATCTTCTGAATTTTAACAGCAAAGTTGGAGTCAGTATTACCTGGATCCACCTCCCATATTTATCAACAAACACCTTAACTCTTCCCTTGGCCAAGATTCAATCTGAAGCAACACTTTATAGATTGAATCTCTTCATGCTAAAGGTACCTAGAGTGTTGAGCCAATGAGATGTTAACCTTACGAGATGCCATTAAAATAAAAGTACATGTAAAATAAAAATACCATTGGTACAGCCATTGAAAGTACCACTATGATAGAAATCAAATTGATTTACAGAGAGGAATCTGAAATTTTCCCACAGAATTGGGGATTTTAGACTTGACCTCAGAGTTGATCTCAGAGCAAAGTTTGTCATATGCTTATTATTGACCTGAAGAGAAATCTGCACCTTCTTCGCTTAGCAAGGCAGAGGGAGCTTAATTAAACTTAACTTAATTAAGTTTAACTCTTAATTGTATGAGTTCTAACAGGTGGTGAGAAACATGGAAATGTACCAAGATCATTACCTGGATAGAGCTCAACCTGAACCAAACTCTCCAGTTACACTCACACGTGCACACACATAATCTCATGCCAACTTCAGACAGGAAAAATGCCTACTGTCTGACTTGTTATGTGGCTGTAAGGGAAAAGATGGTTAGAAAAAAACAAGAAACAGTCTGATAAATAATTGCTATATTTTGCTTCTGAAAAGTATCCTTAATATAAGGCAAAAGAGGAACTATTAATAGGAGTTTGTACTTACTGCCTTAGGTGGGGTTTTATTTTTTTGTTTGGTTTGGTTTGTTGGTTTTAATTCAACATCTGGTAAAACTGACATATTCATCAGAAAAGGTCAGGAGTACAGGAGACTAAATGTGTGTGTGTGTGTGTGTGTGTGTATTGTGGGTGTGGGTGTGTTTGTGTGTGGCCAAAAATGTGCTACTTTCTTCTGTTGCAAACCCCTGGTCATCACCCCTCACCCCATGTTCAGCCACAGATCCTGACACATTCGGCACCCAAAGTTGTATTTTCACAGCCTTTAAAATCCATTTATTATATTTTTCTTTTAAGGGTTGATATATAAAATATTAATAATGTAAAAAGTATAGACATAAAATTAAAAATGATAATGTCCTCTGTAATAAAAATATTTACCTTATGCATGGATTTTCTATAATTCCCTTTAAAATTTTTTTTTCATCCCTGGCTTACCATTTAGCAATGTTAGCCTAATAAAACCTGTTTAGCTAAATTTTCCCCTAAATTATATGTTGCAAAAATCATTCACCCACCAGAATTTTAGACATGACCTTTCTCGACATGTCTTGCCAAGTTATTCCCGTCTTTAGCTTGTTCACCATTATGTACCCAGTGCCTAGCAGAGTTTTCTTCAATGATAAATGAATGAATGAATGAGTGAATATATGAGGGTCCCACAACAATAACCAAACTATATTTCCTAGGTTTAGACTCTCACAGGATTATAGGAACTTTCCTCCCAGCATGTTTCAGAAGTCCTCTAGGGCCTTTCACATAGGTATCCACAAATTCCTGCCTTCCTTCCTGTTATGTAGGAGAAGATGCTCCTACACTGTGCACTGGATCCCGTTGCCCCTCATCTTGCTCTTCTGCAGCAATAGGTTTTCTCTCTTGAGTAGATTATTACTATCAATATAATCACATACTCTAACTTTTCTCATTTACAGGAATGAATGAAAATCAATCAATTTACTTTCCTGACTGCTACTAGACCCATCTCTATTGCCTTTTCCCACCCCTTCCCACCCCTGCTGACACTACTGCACCACCTCCTTAACTCCAGGAATAGTGAAGTCATAACCTGTCATTCCTAACAGGTACAAAGTTCTACCTCTCCTTTTCTCTCATCCTCAATGTGTCGTGCTCAGGTATCCATACAGCCATGAGGCACTTCCGTTCCTGAGGTTTACTCTTTGGGTCCCCAGGTTCCCAGGCAACTGACCTGTTTGTTGATGATCCAGCCCCCTACTCTTAACCCTGGGCTCTTCATCCACCGCCCACCCTTCTTTACTTGCAGTGAGCTCCAGCAGTTCCCTCCCTGTAATAAGAATATCCCCTCACATTACACTTTGCTCAAACAGCACTGTCATGTGCTCCAAATATCTAAGATATTGTGGTAAAATAAATATTGTTTGTTTCAATTTTCATTTCTTCTGGCTTTGAAAAAAGTTATTTGTGTGTGTACGTGGTTTTGTTTGTTTGTTTGTTTTTTTAGGGAATAATCAGATCTGAAGTGTAACCTGTTTAGTACACACTATTGAATTAAAACTTATCACTTCCCTGTTGCATTGGTTTGTCCTTCTTGCATCAAGCTAATATATCATGCCTTCCCTGAAGATAAATATCTTCACAGAAGTAGCCTTCACCTTCATAGTCATAGACCTCAGGGCCTCTTCCATCTGTGCTGAAACACATCTAATTGTCAGGCTATTCACAGCCTGAGCTTTAGGATTGTAAGTTCTTGTTTTGAAATGTTTTAGCATTGTCAAACAAATGTTAACACATCTGACTGAACAAAGAAAGTGCAATTATAATTGGTGTAAAGTACCCAGTGTTATTTCTATGGCCTGACAGTAAAAAGATCTAAATGAAAGAAAATGGAAGAAGAAGGAGAAATGAAGGCACTCAAATGTTACACATTTTCTTTTATCCTAAGGTCCTACACAGTAAAACCTTCTCTAGTTTCTCAGGATTAAGGTATTCAGAAAGTCAATGTTGCCAACATTTTCTGACTTCCTCTTGATGTGTTATATAAGATCTCTTACAGGCCTTTTATATTACATTACATTCAAAATTATTCAACTATTATGAATAAAGACAAAACAAGGAAACAAACTATCACTTCATTGTGACCTGAGACCATCATGGATATTAGCTGTCCGTCACCATGACCTGAATCTCCTTAGCAGAACTTGACCCTGTTCTGAGCTGCCGCATGGTCTGTGCATGAATAACAACAAGAAAAAGACATTGATAGTGTGAGAATGGGGAAAGCTACAGGAGTGCAAGTTTCAGGAGATGAAGCAAGGTAGAGACAGAGTAGACAAACAAAAGTATTGACCATAATATCAAATATGTACAGAGGAATGGATGCTCCAGAACATTCATGTAGATTTTGTTTTATTCAGGCTTAGTGAGAAAGCATTATGATGGTCTATGGTGATGTGGTCATGGTGCTGTCATCAGAACAATGCAGAGATAGCACAATCCTTGAACATATGCCCTCCCTGCTTTTCATAGAATTCATCGGGCACTCTAGGTATATGAAGGCTGCTGTCTCATAACTTACGAACCACTACCAATACTACAGGGATTTACCACAAATGAGTCCTTCTCATCTGCTCACCCTGCCTCATCACACCTTTCCAGGGAAAAACCCTGTCCTCTGAGAAAGTTGTTTACGTTCAGAAATAAAGTCTAAATAAAATGAGACATTTCAGATAACATGTAGAAGTGGAAGCAGAGTAGCTATGATTCAAAATAAACACTAAATGATCAATAGGACAAGACACACGGTAATAAATGAAGTGGAAAGGCATTACAGCAATGGAAGTTTTGACCCGTAAATGCTGCAGAGTAAATCTCACATCACATAAAGTGAACACAATCCTTGATATAGCAGGATGAGGAATCATCTCATTGCACTGACAATAGATCAGATCTTGGCTCTGCCCATTATTTTAACCTAAGACATAGAATTTTACCATTTTGCATCTTAAGTTGAATGAATACCTATCCTGTATAGTTATTGGATGTTTAAATGAGGTGATATATTTGAAAGCACACACAGATTCAAACTATGATTACCATTGTTGCTGCTGTTGTTAACGTTTTACTTTTCAAGATTTATATCCAGTTTCCATACTCTAGAACCTGAAAAAAATAATTGAAGGTAATTTCAAAAGTAACCACATGTGTTAGTTGCACAACTCTGTTACTAAACTAAGAATCATTGAATTATACGCTTTAAGTGGGTGAATTATGTGGTATATGTATTGTATCTCAATAAAGCTATTATATACATATATTTGCATGCCTTTCTACATTTATAACTTAGTCTCTCAAATGCAGATGCTGAGAGATCCAGAAACAGTTTCAATGCCTTTTCAGCACATTAATGATGAGAATTTCAGGAGCAAGAAAACAAAACCTGAGTCATGAAGACAATATTCAGAGTTGAAAGGAATTCATCGTCGAAATAACTGAAGCAGTTATTATCCAAGTTACAAAAACCATCTGTTCTCCCAGGCAGTTGTACAGCCCCTCTGCTCTACAAATTGGAGATGATGCTGCCACAGAGGATTCATTTGTGCTATTGACGTGAAAGGCTCTCTGTAAGTATAAAGTATTATTGTGTTATTACATGTGGCCCACACGCCTTTTCATTGATACATATGGTGTCAAAAGCAATTTTCCCCACCCTGCTGCTCAGTGAAAATTGAAAATGCAATGTACTGTTGCCATTATTATTATTGTTAATCCATTTGGAGCTTGTCACATTGTATCCTCAAGCAAATTTACATATTTCACTAAGAGTATGACTGATGTTATGATATTGCATTGTCCTTAAGATTATTTTATAACTGAGAAAATCAAATAGGCAGTTTGTATTTTGGTCTTACTATTTTATATCATGACTTCTTGAGAAAATGTAAGCCATGTTATTTTCTTAGTTTTACAATCATAAGATGTTTCTCTCACATGCTAATACCTGCTTCATAGATTGTATGTCAGTTGTAACTATGACTTACTCCTGCATCTTTATGATTCAATCCTTTCTCAGTGTAGCACCACCTCTGGCTACATTGAAGGGTCCTTGGAATGGCACCTGATTAAAGTTGAGCCAGTCAACTTCTTTCTTCTTCAGTAAACCTCAATTTTTACTCTTAAAGCCTTCAATTGATCATATGAGGCTTACCAGATTATGGACAGTAGTGTGCTTTACTTAAAGTCAACAGAAATTAACAACATCTATAAAATACCTTCATAGCAACACAGATTAGTGTTTGATTAAACAACCCCATACTCTAGCCTAGCCACGTTGACACATGACTAATTGTCACATTGTCCTTATTCTACAAATATCTGACTACATAGATGACAACTTCTAAGTATCTTGTAAACCACTTTGTCCTCTAATTTGAGAAAACAAAGCAAGTTCATAAAGTGAACACTCCAGAGCTTTAAATTTAGACTCAGGATTTTGAAGCTAGTAATAAAACACTCAGATAATATTCTTGCATTGTATAAAGTCAGCAGAAACTCTAAAGTGAATTACAGCCCTGTAGGCACAACAGGACCATCAATTACTATTCTGGATGTAAATATCAAGTATTTATCCAGTAAGAGGTAAAAGCTTTTGTGTAAAGTCGTGCATGTAATGTTTTGCTGTTGAGCATTATACATAATTCCAGCTGAAATAACAATTGCTGGGTCAGCACCTACCAAAAAAAGTTTGGGAGAGTACACATTTATATACTTAATCCAGCTGTATGCACATCCTGCACTTCCTAGACCACAATGGAAAATGAATATACTTTAAAACAATATCTGATAAATACTGGAATATCACATGGGACAAGTCATTTGTATTTTTCTCTCTAACATACAGCAGTTCATCATGCATTTAGTATTTCCTTTCTTTAAAAATGCTGCTTGCGTGCTACTGGTCAAATACCTACATGTGTTTTCTTTATGTCTAGTTTTACATGATCCATGGAGTGATTCAGTAGATTGATGATTGATTTTGGATCGATTATTTAGAATAACAATCTTCAAATAGTGCAGCAAGACAAGAAAAAAAGAAATCAGACTAGAAGTGAAGGGATGGATGTGTTTATTTAGGCCTTGGGCAAAATATTTTATATTAAAACAGATGAAGAAGATGCGGAGGAAGACAAATTGAGTTTAAGTTCATGCTTTAACTCTTACTAGCTATGCAATCTATTGAAAATTCAAAATTAAATTTCTTCCTCTATAAAATTGGGGTAGCTATAGCAATCTTATATAGTTGTCATAAATATGAAAATACAAAAGGCCCATAGCACAATGCCTGACATAGACAAACATTCAGAAATGCATACTAATTTTATTATCCTCTCTGGGTTTTAGTTTTTCTCACCCCTATAATTTAGAGAATTAGGCTAAATGACTCCCTAGGTGTACTCCTCTTTCAAATCTGTACATTCTAATTACTAGTGATAAATTCATTTGCACTTTGAATAGTCAATTCCACAAAGTTTTCTACGCCCTGGCCTCTCTTCAGAGAAGGCTAGAGATCAGGACCTAGCTGTAACATTTACCTTGTTTCTGGAGCTTTCTCACTAGCAAATGGTGCTACGGGAAACATTTGATGTCTTACTTATGATAGCATACAGCTATCTTAACTGAATTAGTCTCTGGTCATATGAACAGTATATGTCCTCTAATTTACTGCTTTGCAGGATGAGTATGTCGGAACCCAATTATTCTTGATTTTAACCAATGACTAACAATCTCTCAAAATCTTAATGTTTTTTCAATTAACTACCAGTGTTTCCTTATAGAGAGCAAGACAAAATCCAAAGTTAACCATTATTTGTACAAATAAAGGATAAATGAGTCTGCTGTTTTGAAAATGACAAACATTACCAGAGTGATTCACTAGTCATGGTTACAATAAACTTAAACAACTGAACTAAAAAAGTCATCATGATCCTATTCCAAGTAAGTTTCTAAATGTAATTCTGCAATTACTTATAATCTGGCAGAAGAACAAAGAAGTCACAAAATGTTAGCTTTTAAAGATCCTTTTCAATCATGAAGCCCAACCTTCTCTAGCTCCATTTTCTGAAAGTCAGATGTCTGTTGAGATGTAAGAACGATAGGTTCAAATCTCATGTGATCAGTACCTTCCCAGAGCCCATGGCGTACATTTCCCTGGTCACCTAAGCCTTTCTATTTGCTCATATGTTGTCCTGAAACTGCACGTGTCAAAATAGTCATGAAACTTAGTCATTGTCCCCAATTTTAACAACCACCAAAAATCTTTTGCCAACAAAATACATATGTAAAAATGGAAATGAATGGACAGTGACATTTTAAAACAGTGACTTGTGATCTGAGGGATAATTGTGAGAATTGAGAGGAAAAGGGATATGTTAAGCAGGTTGCCCCTCTTCTGACCTTGACATTGGTGGCAAAGTTGTTGTATTTACTCAATGTCTGCTTTTTTCTCACAGTCTATCTTTCTGAGTTATTTCAGAGTTTGTGCTAACAGTCTCTTTCTTCACTGACATGTGGAGAAGAGCCAATCTGCCTATTGTGAAATATCTTGGGATAGCCTTTTCCAGAGAATTAATAGATTTTATATATATCTTAAAAGGCAATTCTGTGGGCATATACATTTGGAAAACATGTTATAAAAGTTTTTTTGTTTTGTTTTGTTTTCTAGGACTTCTCAGAATCTACAATATATTAACTTTCACTGTAATATTTAAAACATAGGTAAACAAAGTTTCCAAAGTTTATTTTGCCATCGTTGAGGGTTGAATTGTATCTCCACAAAGATTTATTGAACTCCACAGACTTGATGCTTTTAAAAAGAACCAAAGAATTTCATTATTTAATGATTGGAGGATCAACTCAGCAAGAGGATATACAATTGTAAATACATATGCACTGAATACTGGAACATCCAGATATAAAAAGTGAATATTATTAGATCAAAAGGAAGACACAGACCTCAAAATACCCCACTTTCAATATTGCACTGGTCACCTAGACAGAAAATCACCAATAAACATTGAATTTATACTGCACTACACACTAAATGAACCTAACAACATTTACAAAACATTTCATCCAACAGCTATAGAACACACATTCTTCTCATCAGCAAATGGAACATTTTCCAGTTTAGATCATATGTTATGACACAAAAGAAGCATCAAAAATTATTTTTAAAATCAAAATCACATCAAGCGTCTTTCCATACCACAAAGGAATAAAACTAGAAATTAATAAAAGAGGAAATTTCAAAACTATACAAGTAAATGGAAATTCAATAACATGGTCCTGAATGACTAATGGGTTATTAAAAAAAATTAGGAAGACGAATTTTTAAATTTTGAAACAAATGAAAATGGAAACAGCATACCGGAAACCTATGGGATACATCAAAAATAGAACTAAGAGGGAAGTTTATAGCAATACATGCCTAATTCAAAAAAGTAGAAAGATTTCAAATAAACAACCCAATGATGATGCTCCTCAAGGAACGGAGCAAGATAAAAGCCAAAATTCATAGAAGGAAAGAAATAATAAAAATCAGAGAAGAAATAAATGAAATTTAGAATAAAAAAATACAAAAGATCAACAAAACGAAAAGTTGGATTTTTGAAAAGACAAACAAGACCCACAAACTATTACCCAGACTAAGAAGTAGAAAGAAGACCCATGAAAAATAAAATCATAAACAAAAAGTAGACATTACAACTGATACCATGGAAATACAAAAGATCATTTGAGAGTATTATAAACAACTACTTGCCAACAAATTGGAAGACCTAGAGGAAATAGATAATTCCTGGACACATACAACCTACCAAGATTTTACCAGGAAGAAACGGAAAACCTGAACAGACCAGTAACAGGCAGTGAGATTGAATCAGTCACAAAAAGTCTCCCAAAAAACAAAAACCCAGGACCAGATGGCTTCACTTATGAATTCTACCAAATATTTATAGAAAAACTGATACATTTTCTTCTTAAACTATTCCAAAAATTAAAGAAGAAGAAATTCTTCCAAACTTATTCTACAAGGCCAGCATTACCAGCATTACCCTGATGCTGAAACCCTGATGCAGAAAAAGAAAAAGAAAACTATCCGCCAATATTTCTGATGAATATAGAAGGAAAAATTCACAAAAAAATACTTGCAAATCAAATCCAATAGCAGATCAAAAAGATTATATACCATGATTAAGTGGAATTTATCCCAGGGATGCAAGAATGATTCAACAACCACAAAGAAAAAAATACGGTAAATCACATCAACAGAATGAAGAATAAAAACCATATGATTATCTCAATATATGCAGAAAATGCAATTGATAAAATTCAACATCCCTTCATGACAAAAACTCTCAACAAATTAGACATATAAGTAACAAACCTCAACACAATTAAGGCCATGTATGACAAACCCACGTTTATCATAATTCTGAATGGGGAAAAGTTGAAAGCTGGAAAAGAGCTGGAAAAAGGCAAGAAGGCCCACTCTCACCACTCTTATTCAACATAGTATTGACAGCCCTAGCCAGAGCAATTAGGGAAATAAAAGGTATCCAGATCAGAAAAGAAGATGTCAAATTGTCCCTGTTTGCAGATAACATGATCTTATATATAGAAAAACCTAAAGATTTCCCCAAAATAACTAATAGAACTGATAAATTCAGTAAAGTTGTAGTATATTAAATCAACATATAAAAATTAGTAGAATTTCTATATACCAATAGCAAATAATCTGAAAAAGAAATCAAGAAAGCAATCCCATTTACAATAGCTATAAAGAATACCTAGGAATACATTTAATCAAGGAGGTGAAAGATCTCTACCAGGAGAACTACAAAACACTGAGGAAAGGAATTATGGATGACACAAACAAATTGAGAAAAATCCCAGGCCAGGCGGTGGCTCACACCTGTAATCCTAGCCCTCTGGGAGGCCGAGGCGGGTGGATCGCTCGAGGTCAGGAGTTTGAGACCAGCCTGAGTGAGACCCCGTCTCTACTAAAAATAGAAATAAATTATCTGGACAACTAAAAATATATATAGAAAAATACTAGCTGGGCATGGTGGCGCATGCCTGTAGTCCCAGCTACTCGGGAGGCTGAGGCAGTACGATCACTTAAGCCCAGGAGTCTGAGGTTGCTGTGAGCTAGGCTGACGCCATGGCACTCACTCTAGCCCAGGCAACAAAGTGAGACTCTGTCTCAAAAAAAAAATAAAATAAAATAAAAAATTCCAGGCTCATGGATTAGAAGAATTAATATTGCTAAAATGACCATATTATCCAAAGCAATCTACAGATTCAATCCAGTCCCTATAAAAATACTAGTTACATTCTTCACACAAATAAAAAATATCTTAAAATGCATATGGAGCCACAAAAGACTGCAAATAGCCAAAGCAATTCTAAGCAAAAAGAAACAGAGGTGGCAGCATCATACTACAAAACTTCAAAATGTATGAAGTATAGTTACCAAAGCTATAGTAACCAAAACAGCATGATGCTGGCATAAAACAGACACATAGACTAATGAAACAGAGAATCCAGAAATAAATCCATATATTTACAGACAACTGATTTTTGACAAAGGTGCCAAGAACATACATTGGGGAAATGACGGTCTCTTTAATAAATGTTACTGGGAAAACTGGATATTTATATGCAGAAGAATGAAACTTGACCCCTATCTCTCACCATACACAGAAATCAACTCAAAATGGATTAAAGACTAAAATATAAGACCTAAAACTATAAAACTACTAGAAGAAAATATAAATGAACTACTTTGGACACTGGTCTTACTCTCTGAAAGCCCTCAGCATCCCCAGTCTTAAATATACCCTTTCATCTTTGAAGCCACGCAGCATTTATTTCTTTTCTTGTTATAGCGCTTTTTATCTTGCTGTATCTGGACTAGATGAACTGACATCCCTGTGGAAAATATTTGTGGAACACAAGGTAATATTTGCTAATTTTTGGAATTTTATTTTGCTTAGTAGAGTATACAGACTGTGGACAAAAGCAGATTGCCCTGGATTAGAAAGGCAATTTGTAGATACTCTGCAGAAGAGAAAATATATTGAAAATGAAGAGTTGGCACTTACACAGCTAAAGAGAGAGGCCTGGGGAGAGGAAAAATGGCTAATTAGTGACTTTTCAGTGTGCCGTGTAAACTTCTCCATCACCTCAAGGAAACTTTAGTAAAATTTACATTAATTACCAATATCTTTGGAATTGATTTGTGTTGAGAAGCAGATGGATGCAGCAAACTTTAAGGTGGGGGAGAAGTAAAGGCAAGGCTGCCAGCCATGTTGACATAACAGATATCATCCATGTCTGTTTCACATTTAAACTGTTAACTGCTAGAAGGAGAGGAGTTTCTGAAGGAACTTTGGAATACTCACATTTCCTAACATGATCTTTTGCACATAATAGAATAACCAACATTTTTGAGTGCTTTTATGTGCTAGATATTAGAAATATAATTTGATCCTATGATGCATGAAATGTTTCTAAAGCACCAAGACACTTGAAGTGAATTGCCCAAGGTATATGGATTCTAAGTGGCAGAAAAGGGATTTTGGCCCAGGCAATTTGATACCACAATTTATGCCCTTAGCCGTCCAGCCATACTGAGTCCCTAGGGTGTAAACAGATGCTGAATGAATGAAATGAGTAAGTATTCAGTGTTTATTGAGTTATAGTGGCTTAATACTTAGGATTCATTCTTGGTCTATTGATGTAAAATAATAGGGAAAGATTAGTTCTTCTCCACAGAACACTTTCATGGTAGAGATAGAGTATTAGCTGAAAATACCTGTAGACCCCGCTCAGGTACCAGTGTTTATCTTCCGTGCTGGAATTTCTATTTCAGCCTCAACAAATAGACCACGTATGCACTCAGGTTGCCACCAACAAGAGGAGATAATAAGCAGTTAAAATGAGTAATGATTTAATGCTCAGTGTAAGTCAAAAAAAAGTCTGGAGCAAATCCACAGGATCCATGGTTACTGGCAGAACCAGCCAAGTGAATAATTTGTCTATTTGATGCAAAGGCAGAATAGTAGGGGGTGAACTCTGAGGTATCACTAATTGGCATAAATTATCCTGCCCCTTGTCTTTCAGTTTTCAATCATTTGACTATTTCCAAAAAAATAAAGGGGTAAGACAGAATACACCAAGAGACAAAATAAGTTAGTCAATTCAAAAATATGATGGCTCGAATAGTAAGGGAAGCAAAAAAATTAATAGAAAACAAGAAAAAATTTGGATTAAGCCTGCAAGACCAACATTAATCAAAAAAAAAAAATTTTAGCTAAAAATTAAAGTCTTTTTTTCCTGATTGGATTATTTGTTCAATAAGGATATTACAAACATAAAATGGGGACAAACAACATCTTATCTGAACCTGCTTTGGTAAGGTGTTCATAAAAGTGAAAAATAAAACTTGCTAACAAGACACAGAACATAAAGAGAAAAATTTTAAGATCACAGACATAAATTAATAAAAATGTGATGCAAAGAAAATTTACAACTTATTCAATTCTACCTCTAGATTTTATAGCTCTCAGTCTTCTATTTTTCTACACTTGTAGAAAAATTAATGATTATATTTCAAAGGAATAGTTTTTATTTTACTGGGTTAAGTCCAAGCTAGTAACAATTTCGATATCATGTTTTCCATAAATATTAGGGCCATATTTAAAGAGATAAGGCTATCTTTTTTTTTCCTAAAAGGAGCCAAATAAGAAAAGAAATGACAAGAAATTTTATTAAGTAATGACTGATATAGTATTCTTGTTTTCACTTGTGGAAAATGGGACCATAAATTCTTGTTAAGTTTTAGCTTTTTCAAAATAATACTATGGGGTAATAGTAGAAGCTGGAAATATTGGGAGAATGTCATAAATGATTGATCATAACCATGAGGGCCCTCCAGAGGAACTAGATGTCTAGGGCACTCCTCTTCACACATAAAATTTTGCTTTGTTTTGTAGAGCAACAGGAACTTATTAGCCCTAGTTATTCACACTCCAAGATCTGCTTAAATCCAGACTGCTGGCTGTTATTGCCCTGGAATGAGAGGCAAGAGTTTCCTGCAAGGGTAAAACCATTGCCCTATCCCAGTCCTTTATAATCTGATATAATCTGATAAGAATAAATCTAAATTTTATTTGTGCATTGACATTATAACTTCCTACATGGATTGAATATTCAGACATTGGCAGTCAACCTGCTACAAAAACTACATCTCTATTGATACCCCTTGCCCAGTCTAGATCCATGAAAACCAAACTGCAGATTGCCAGTTGGACTGCAATTTGCTCTTATTCAACTACGTGGTTTAAATACTTGCCTTTCTAACCTTGAGGCTATCCGTAATGTAACCCAGACATAGCTTTTGATCCAATGGAACAATTATTACTTTAGCTGCACTGTAACAAGAGAACTACTCTGGATATCATTCAATAAGTAACAGCAACAATTCAGATCAGGTCAGTAGACAAATAGGACCTTTAAGGTGCCAAGGTGACTATGAGGAACTATCTGCTGCTTATTAAAATGCCGTTTCCTGGGTCCCAGTTCACCTCTATTAAATTATAGTCTCTAAATACCTTGTTGTAATTTATTCACAAATGTCTCACATTCATAGTCCCATTTTAGGAAGGACAGAAAAGATGTTAAAATGACCTGGAGGAGGGAAATAAAGTTTTGTGAATTAAACCAATTAAATAGATATTTAGAATAAAGCTAAAGGATGTCTCCTATCTCCTAGTCCCACAGAGTCAGCTATATCTCATTCATAGATATTAATCAATCTAAAGAAAAATGTATACCCTGAAGGGAATGGTCTATTTAAAAAGGAAAGTCATAAGAGGTAAATATGGTCAATACATGCTTAAAGTATAATTTTCATAAAAAGTTAAATGCATGATTCTCATACAAATAAAAAGTTAGGAGATGTCAAATATTTATAATACTCACTAATGAGGGAATAAGTCAGATAGTATCCTGGTTCAAAGAAGAATTCGAGACAATGAATATTTCTATTCAATGAAAGACATAATGCTAAAATATGATTGCAAATTTTGATATAAAACTTATAATATCATATAAGGCAATAAAACTGTAATCTCAGGTTTTCTACTGGATGAAAATAATTTATATCTGTAATGGACAAAAATCTGTGAGCTAATATGCAACTTCATAGAGCCTTTCTAATCAATAAGAAATAACAAGTCAAACAAAGATACATCCCCCAGAGAATTAAATAATCCTTGTATGGATGTTTTAGGTACTCCAGCATTGATATTTTAAAAATCTGCAGTCATTTTTCTCCTTATCTTCAAGTTTGGATATTTTTTCTTAATGATGCCCATCAATGATCCTGGGCTAGATGCTGAATCAGAAGATAAGAGCTATTTGGTTAGCAGAGATTTTCTGCAGCAAAGTAGAAATATTTCCTCAGGCTTCACCATACCCTCAGCAAAATATCTCTCAAGAATATCCAGCTCTATCTGTGCTTTCCCTCCATTGACATCTAATACTAATTAAGAGCAAAGTGTGGCATATGTCTTATATTTAACCTCTCAGTTCCCTGTTTTGTAAAATTTAGAAAAAAAGAATATCTATCTCATTGGACTATTATAAGATTTAAAAAAATACATGTAAAGGGATTATAATGCACCTGACATATTATATTGTTTGCAAAAAATATTTTGATTATTATTTTATATTATTATTGTTCAGATATTATCATTCAATTATAGCACAGGGTTAAGTCACACAAATTCAGAATACTATTTATTCCTGTAGTATATATGCAAAAATATATACAGAGGGTTCACTGGAGCATCAATCTCCTCTTATTAATTTGCTGATTCCCTTTTTTGATTCTTGCATGCCAGAACTTCTGCCTCTCTCTGACATGTTTGGGTGATGTCCTGGCAATGGGCCTTGTGCCTATGATTTTCAAGTACTTGAAATACCCCACACCACACTAATTTCTAATTCACCTGCCTAGAGAAATAGCTACTTTTTATGTGTGTCAATCCTGGCCCCTCTTTCCCACATTTCCATCTGTCATGCTGTCAGAACCATTGGTGAATATGCAACAAATTTATTGAAAAATCTCAATTAATTGAGACATAAATATAAAATGTTTTTATTTTTTCCAGTCTCAGTTCCCTGAGATATATCAAATCCTCCTTTCACATTCTTTCACATGGACAGGTTAATTATACATTTCCTTTCAGTTTCAGCTCCCCAGCTCATTTTTGCCTACTCTAAAAGGCACAGGGGAAGATCAGCAGACCCTCTGTGAATACAAATATCCGATCAGGGACTCTGGATCTCTGTAAGTGATTCTTTTGGAGACTTTTTATTTTGGTTTGTAGTCAAAAGTTCAGCTTCTGGAACAAGAGAGAATGTTCCACTTAAATCCTATTATTGGATCAAATCTGGAGCATCTCATAGCTGACCTCAATGTTCTTTATTAATACTTTATACCTTCGGTTCTGTGATCCTCTAATAATTCTGCATAACATGCCCACATCTGTCTACTTTGAAGAAAAGAAAATACTCAATTTTGTTCCCAACCTCAATTTTAAGAATATCAAATATTACTAATTCCTCATATTATGTAATATTCCTAATTAGGAAGCTATTATTTCTAATAACATTTTTAGGACTAATAGCCTCCTAACTAGCATGGACCTGCATGAAGTCTTATATGAAATACAGCCTTCCTTCACCCCAAGAACATGACTCAGTTCAATTTTTCAGGTCTATTTATTTTTAAATATTTCAAAATGTAGTATGTCTACATATTCCTTATAAATATCACTTTGGATTTGGAAAAATTCAGAATATTTCTTCTACTTTCTAGCATTCCAGTCAATAACAAAGTATTTATATTTCCCCATTCCTCATCCTTTGCGTTGTCTTGGTCTTACAAGTTTTGCTTCTCTTCTCCAAACAGGTCCCTGCACTTTGGCTTACCCCAAGCTGGAGTAAGCACTCAGGTTTACTCATGCTTCACAATTCAGGCTTCAAAACATGCCCCTAAACAGTTCATCCAGAGAACCTGCTGACCCCAGGGAGACATTCACTGTCAACTGCACCAATTATGCTGTCTTCTTACCCTCCCTTGCTTGCCTGGTGATCCCTTAAAAGGTTCTGCCACCCTTGCTCATTCTTTTCTATAAAGGAAAAGCCTTTTTGTTCGATTTTGAGGGGCTTGTCGATTGCTGAGATCAGAGAGTTCTCCCTATCGCAGTAGTCTTCTTGAATAAAGTCTCTCCTTATCTAAGTCCAGATTTGTTTTTATTTGAACACAGTATATACTCTTACCTTGTTTCTTTCCTAGACACATCCTTTATTAGATTGTATTCTCCACTAAAATAACTAATTGGCCAAATTGATATCATTTCTTGCTGAGCCTAAGAATACTGAGTTATAGAAATGCCCCCTATATTTCTGGAGACAAGATTTGATTTCAGAAGTCAAATAAGGCTTTGCCTTAAAGAAAAAAGAAATGTGTTAGTTCAAAAGCTGCCTCATCTCACGAGGGCGTGTCCTTGGTCAGTAATAGCTGCACTTCAAAGGGACAGCTGTAAACTGGGCCTATGGTTCTCACCTGTTTTGAAAGACAAGACAGGCCTCTTCCTAGAGCCATGGGTTGCCGGAGCTGACAAGGACCCCCGGAGATGAGAGCTGATCAGAGAGATATGCTAATGCCCAAGTTGGGCCCAGAAGGAACCATGTGGTTAAAGTAATTAACACAAAGCACAGCTCATGTTGACTTCTGAGATCATCTCTGTCTCGAAGAACACAATCACCGGAGCCAAGATGTCTCTGTTTTTTGCTGAAGTAATAGCCTTATCAGAAAACTTAGAAGCTTGCCCCAAGAAGATTTTACAACTCATTGTTCCCCTAGTTAGAGTTAGTTAAAGGATCTGTAGTAGCCTTTTAGAAGACTTTGACCCTAAAGCAAACTGGCTGTTAGTATGTAAATACGGGAGCTTGTATCTACCCTATATAATACCTGTATGGAGTTTCAGTCTTGGATATATTTTTGGCGGGAAGAAATATATCCATCCGGATACCCTCCTTTTATCTATTTTCATAAACCTTTACTTTATAAACTATATCTTTGGCTCTGTGTATTATTATTATTATTTCTGTTTCCTACTATTTTTTCATCCTTTGCGATGACCCCTGCCTGAGAGACCTGATCGGAAGAAAAAACCTCTTTGCTGGGAGTGTAGCTAACTCCCTGCAAACTGGCATGGTCAACTTAGAGAACTGATCTGAAGAAAGAGAAAAAACCTCTTTGCAGGGAGCGTAGCTAACTCCCTGCAATTTCTTCCCTTAATCAGCCCATGTTCATCTATCTTTTCCCACCATCTTACAATCCTCATAGTTTCTTCTTAAAACATAAAATTACTCTAGAGTTTATTTTAAAATTATTGCACAGGACAAATTAACACACTGAAAGTATGGTTTCATTTCCTTTATGTACCCTCCCTGCAGTTGTACCACATGGTGTAGTAGAACATATGTGTGCTCACTCTCTTTCTTTCCCTCTCTCAGAAAAATATAACATTTGTTGAGCTCTGTTCCTCTACAACAATTCCCTCCTTCCCTCTGATTTTCTAGATAGTTACCAATATGTCCAGACCACAATGATTTAGGTATTCATTCATCAAACATTTACTCTGTTTTATAGGAACTACAGATGCCATGATAAACAATGCAGGCGTTTGTGTGGAGGTACAGACTTAACACAGAACTCTGTGGTTTTCTGTATTATTCTAGGTCTCTCCAGTATTCTTCCTTTTAAAGTAACTACTGTTGCAAATTTCAAAGAAAATTATTGTTAAGATACTTCATAGAGGTTACCCCAAATAGTTCTTTTTGTCATTTGTCATTGAATTAATTCTGCTTTTTCACAAACTGCCATAACCAATCTTTTTCTTGAATTCCTTTTATTCTTGAAAATATATCATTGGCATGATTATATATTTAGGTTCCTAAGGTTGCAAGAATGTAACAAAAAAGAAACTAACAACAGGCGTAAAATTATAGCCTCACATTCACATTCAGTTAAAGCACAATCCAGGTGCTCAGGTGTTATTAAGCATCTGTCTTTAAGTCTGCTCTGATTTCCTCTGTAATACCATTTTTTCTAAGACAGACTCTCCCCACAATGAAATAAGAACAAAAAACAACTTTAAGCATATATTCTGTAACATTAGCAAATTTAGCTTTTAAAACTTCATGTTTTCAACAAAAGTTCTGGGATTGTCTGGGTCATGCGTTTGCTGACAAGATGTAGTGCTATAGTTGGCACTCTGGGTCACATGCTCATTTTAAAATTGGGGGTGAGTGTGTTGTTATTAACCATGCTGGAGCCACGTTGACTAAGAATGGGAAGGAGTGGGTTTCCTTAAGAGATTTGTGTTTCTGTTACCAGAAGAAGGGAAAATAAATGACCACCAAAATATGGGAACAGAGTACCAAGGAGACTCCAGAAGTGGGGCTTATATGTCTCCCTCACCATGGCTGCACAGGACCGGTTATGCCATTTCCAAATTCTTGCACTGATGTTGATAACAGTATCTTCATAGAATGCAACAATGTAAGAAATTTCTAGGAGGTACAAATTTAACACAGGCATCTTGTGTGATTAAAATATTATCCTCTCACTATTAAATTGGAACTAACCTATCAGCACTCACGTGCACAGATGGAAGTAAAACTGAAAGGAAATTGTGTGGGTGGTGGGGGAGGAGGGGATGGGTGAAATCATACCTAACGGGTACAATGTGCACTATCTTGGTGATGGGCACACTTATAACTTTGACTTAAGCAGTACAAAAGCAATCCATGTAACCAAAACATTTGTACCCCTGTAATATTCTGAAATTAAAAAAAATAAAAGTTTTGTTACATGGGAGGAAAAAAAGATTAGCCTCACAACGGCTTTAATCCACAAGGATACTTCTAAGGATAGAAAGACAAAGACTATCTCTCTTCCCTTCTCACCACCTGCATTGCTTTTCTTTGTTCATTCCCAGGCTAACTTTCACTCCACTGCGTGTGTATACTATACACACACATATACATATACAGATATCTACAGAAATAGCTCCCTGTCCCCAAGGAGACAACAATTTACTGTAAGAGATTAAATGGCAAATGTCCTACAAAAGGTATAAATCAATTTTCAAATGAACTTTGGAGATCAGGAAAGACTTCATGAAAGAAGTAATATTTGAAGAGTTTGTAAAATTCTGAGACATAAGTTCGAGTTTAGAGCAAATAATTTAATTTTGCTGGCCCATAGGTTACATATAAAACATTATATGGAAGATAATTCTATAAAAGCAGTCTGGGTCAAATTTTAAAATATCTTCAATGGTATACCAAAAAGACTGACTTGAATTCTGTGGAAGATGAGGAAATACTGAATATTTTTAAGAAGACTATGTGATGATAACAGCATTTTAGAAACATTAATCTGGCAACAATAAGTTGGTGGTAAGGGGAGAACTAAAACTTGAGAAACCAATTTTACTAGAGTAGCTGAGGCTAGAGGTAATGGGGAATGAAAATAGACCAGTGACAGAGGAAATAAAAATAAAAAAAGGCAAATAGAAATATTAGAGAAAAACTTGAAAGAATTTAGGAACTCTCTCCATTTTTCTTAGGCAAACATGTTGAATAAGAACTTTATATTTGGGATATTCACTTCAGGATCTCTCACGCCTCAATCCACTGAAGTCTTCTATTTATCTCTACTCCTAATCATTGCTGGAAGCCATTCTCTCCAAAATTTCCAATGCCTGTTTTGTTGCTCAATCCAATGAAAGCTTCTGTGGTTATCCTTCTGGCTCTTTCTGATCCTTCAGACTCTCTGCTCTCTCTAATAGTGTTCATTATACCACATTTTCATCACTCTTGTATTTCTCTGAAGAATGTTTTAATTCAGTCACCTTCACAGATGCTTTCCTTCTTCTTATGTCTTTAATGGAAGGATGACCTTGCCCTATTGTTGTTTATATTTATGCTGTAATTGTTTGTTTAATCCACTTTCATTGTTTAAATAATTATAGGTTGACAATTCCCAAGCTGTATTTGTGTCTATATTCTAAACATTTTATAAGTTCTACGTTCACAAGTAAAACTTACTCCTAAATATATCCATTGGTTCCCACTAATAACTTGCATTTAACAAGTCCAAAAGTTAAAACTTCAAATTGCTGTAAATCAGATCTCTCTAACTTTGATCTAATCTCAATTAATAAAATCACTGTACATCCTGTCACACAAGTCATAGCCTGGGATCATCTTTGATCTATTCTTTTATCATTTAGTCTTTTAAAATAAAAAACCAATGTGTTAATTTTACCTCCTAAACATTTCTCTGGTATAACCCTTCCCATTGTGTTTTACTTAGACCATGGCATAATCTAATAATTGTTACCTCAGAATATTTTCTTGGTCAAATTAAATTTGTTCTTTACACTAAAGCAACATGATCAATATAATAAATGGATCTGTTCACATCATCTCTCTGTTTAAATATTTTAAAGATTCCTCATTCCCTTCAGAATAAAATCCAAGATCCATAGCACGTTCAATGTCCTCAAGGAAGTGACTGCTTCTCTCTACTCATGCCCAAAATTCAAGACTCATCACTTAAACAGAATGAAGTAATAAAAAAGTAAATGCTGTTAAATAACATGTGTTTATTATTAAAATACTAGTATAGCATGCAACTCAAGAAATCTATAATTATAATATAAATTAATATCTTATTTTTCTGCCTATATTAAACTTTTATAAACATTGTTAGTTTGAAAAAGATATTTTTCATAAAGTTATCTAGCTAATGTACTTTCTCTTGATAGTCATACTGAAAATCTATGTAACTTTGAAGTTATTAACAATTATCCTCGATATAAAATGCACAACTTTCACAATTATCGTCAATTATTATAGGATTATACTATTTCAATGATAAATATACATTTTACTTTAACAAACATAGAATTTCAATATATAAATGACATAAGAAGATTTTTACTCCAACATATATTGAATACTTGCCTACATTTAAAATGAATAGTCAGATTAACAATAAATCCCAATAACATACCTCACTCACATTACTGAAAATGCTGTGCTGATTAAGTTTGATGCTAAATAATCTGATATCATTATTATTTATCATTGGCAAGACCAGAAATGTCAAAAATGTTATAGAAATAGTCATTCAGCCTTACTAAGTCTGAGACCAAAACAGAAGTCAAATTTTAGATTTTGGCTAAATATCAAGGCCAAATGCGCTGTTTCTGCAATATTTTATTCACCATTGGTTCTAGCAATGTTTCAGTGAAAAAATTTATATTCTCTGCCCTAGTGGAATTTACAGTGTGGGAGACTCGGCCAACTACACATAAGTAAACAAGTATAAGTCTGTCCTCATTATTCATAGATCCCATATTTGCTAATTCATCTACTTGCTAATATGTATTTCTTGACCAAAATCAATACTCACAGTGCTTTCATGGTCATTCACAGACAGATGCATAGCAGAAGCAGAGAAAAATATGAGTCACCCAAGGCACATGTTCCCAAATGAGGTTAAACAAGGTGACATTATGCCTTATTGTTTCAACCCTCATCCTATAAACAAGTGTCCTTTTCATTGTCTTTTTAGCGCCATACTTTTCACATTTTTGTGCTTTTTGGTGGTGATTTTGTTGTTTAAAATGGCCCCCAAGCATAGTGTTAAAATGTTGTCTAGTGTTCTTAGGCGTACGAAGATTGTGATGTATTTTAGAGAGAAAATACATGTATTAGATCAGCTTCTTTTAGGCATGAATTATTGTGCTGTTGGCCATGAGTTAAATGTTATCGAATTTAAAATATATATTCAATAAGATATTTATTCAGTAAGTATTTGCTAATTCAGTGTTTGTGGGGACTTTGTAGAAGATGAATACCTCAAGTTATGAGAATAGACTAAATAATCATACACTGTGCTAGACTGATTATTGCTGGAAATGAAAGAGAATAGGGTGATATTTTAGAAAATAATTGTAGGAGAAGAAACATGTTTGAGATTGGAGATAAGGGGAATTTCTCTATGAAATTTCCTAAAGGAGACGGTGAAACCTAACAAATAAGAGGAAAAAGAAAAACTAGCCATCATTGTGGAAATGAAACAACAGACTACCCATCCTGAATAATACTTTGCTCTTAATAAAAATGCTGTCATCAGGAAGAACTAAAGGGGACATTCACCAGCCAGAAGTCAGATGAGATTTCACTTCTGTGTTTAACTGGGGGATTTTTAGAGGTTCTTTCTACATGAGTAAGCCCAATATCCCCACCCCAATCCCATCCCACCCACTTCAAGTCATTCACCCTAATTCACTCCACACTATGCAACTCAGAAAGGTGGAAAATAGAACCTAGGGGAGGAAGTTGACATTTCCAACATTCCACATTCAGGGAGTGACCCTGTCAGGGTTAGGGTGGGAGTGTTATTCTAAAATCAGGACTCTAGGTCTTGAGCCTTATTGGTATATCCAAGAACACCATATCATGCAGCAACTCTCAGGGCCTGATTTTTCCTAACATCCATCCAAAGAAACAAGTTTCAAAATATTTTTCCAGAAAAAATGCTGATCAAAAGGAAATTAAAATGGGCTACTGCAGGCATATTAAAAAGGGAAAGAAAATCTAAAGATTTCAGGAGCCTAGCAGAGAATTAGATTAGTAAAATTTACCTTCAAATGAAAGTAACAAGGGAACTTGCTCAATCCTTTCATCATTTCCTCACCAATATAAGGGTTGATACAGACACCAAGTTCTAGATAATTAGGAGTTACCTGTAGCCCCAAATTGCCTGCCAACAAATTAAAGTAATTCACACTGAAGGAGATTGTCTTTCAAAGTTATTAAGGCAAATGGAAATTCCAACCATTACATTATGCATAAATAACCTGACAGAGTAGATACCATCTTGATGAGAATTCTGCTGATTATAAATCAATGTATTTATCTAATTATTATAATATAAATCTGAAAATACAGTAGATTTAATGGTTCTTAAGTCATTTTAATTTGGGATTGAACTGTTGTTAAAATTTGTCCTTTAATTTTTATTTTTATATTAACTTTGATAGCTTCAGCAAGAAGTGCCAAACCAGATCTCACTCACATTTTCTGTAGACAGTATAGCTACTTGTGAAACATGTGTGCCATAGATTCATTCTGCTTGGGTTCAAATCCTGGTTTAATGACTTACTAGCTAGTCACCTTGTAAATATTGACCATGAAACATCAATAACCAAACATTGCTAAGTGCTAAATAAATATTAGCCATTATTACTATATACTTGAAAGTCTTGTATCCAAAACACTATTACGAAAAATATAATTAAAAACAAAATCTTCTCCCAACCCGGAAAACTTCTCCACAGAGATAGAAGAGAAAAAACAATTTCATTAATGAAAAAACATTCAACAAGAATGTGACAGATACCACAGGCAATCCTCTAACAGACTGCGAAGGCAAGGAGAAATCTCACCCTTTTTATATAGCCAAGCAAATACAAACCATTATATACAGATTCTTAACATGAACAATAACTAGCTCTCATGTGAGAGGATTTGTCTGGTAATTGGGGAGGCCATCTGTATTTGCTAACTGGCTTTTTACAAAGGAAAATGAAACTTTTCATATTTTTATGATGAGGCAGTTTTGCAACTTGAACCAACTTGCCTAAATTAGGCTCCTACCCCTCTCATAGGATCTGGTAGATAGGGGTGCTAACTCCCTTCATGTTTACATTTCAAAGTAATGGTCTGCAGGTCCTTGAGAAAGGTATTCCTGAGTTGTAAAGCCAGTAAGAGGCTTATTTAGCTTTTTAAAAGGTTTATATACATTTCAAAGAGACATAGAAAGACCTTATAATTAAAAGTTTTCTAAAGTAAACATCTTAGGAAAAGGGAGGAGAAGAGTCTCTGCCCTTATTTCCAATAGGGAGATTTAAGGCTCTTATTTTAAATTTATATTGCCCTTACAGTCTCAATATTCATAAGGAAACCTAACTTCAATATCTATTTAAAAATTTACACTGTAGTTCTATGAGATTGTGCTTTCTAAAGGTTTTAATTTTATTTTCTTTTCATGTTTCTGAATCTAATCATAACTAGGCCCAATTGCTACTCTAAAGGTGGAATAAGGGGCATATGGTACTCAGTCGATCTAATTATAGAATAACTACAATTTCCATTGTACGGCTTCCTACAGAGAAGAGACACTTTCTTGGTCATTTCCCCTTATTTTTCAGGAGAGCACTCACCATGGGTGCACACTAGCCTCCTGGGCCTGGTGGGATGACAGGGTGAAGGTAAAGGGATAAGGTACTGAGCGAACACCTTCTTCCTTTCTGCATTCCTAGAAGATATTCCTCAAATACATGTTGCATATAATTTCAAAATCAACAAGACAGAGCAGGAGATTTGTTTTAACAAAGCAGCCAAGCTTTTGGTCCCTCTCTATCCATTCTTTGGCCTGCCCACCTGTGTCTATTAGTAGGTTCACAACTACATGCACAGAGAGACTCACACAGAGGCAGGTACGTGCCCCATGGGCACACACAAGCTCCTAGATCCAGCATGCTGCCTGAAGATATAGAAGAAACTACTAGAATTCATGATTTTTAAGCAGAAAAGACTAAATTAAAAAAATAAATTATACAGAAGTCACTTATAAAACTGTACTGATTAAAGCTGTAGTTATTTGAAACTAGTACTGACTTAGTCATGTTAACTGAAAACATATAACGAGGTTCCTAATTTGGAAAGGAGAGCTTTATTTCTCATAAAGGGCTGCAGCCTGCGGGTGGCTATTCTGGCAGGCTGGAAAGCAGAGCTCTGGGCCACAAGCCAGGAATACCTGCTGCCACGGAGAGTCAATGAAAATAGGAATTTATGCAGAGGAGGGTGGCCAAATACACATATTTAACAAGTTAAAGGAGGCATCATTAATATTTATGAAAAGAGAAGTATGTGTCTGTGCAGTCCTGCTTTATATCCCCTGATGGAGTCCATTCAGTCAGGGGTGGGGGGAGATGCTTAGGATTTTACTTTTGGTTTGCATTCATCAGCACTAGAATATGACTTTAGACAGGAGACTATTATAAAGCAAATAGTATGAACCAACTTTGGAAAGCATGTTGAAAACTGCTTCTCTCATCTCTGGTAATTGGCTTGAAATACCAGCATAAGAGCTTCATTCTTTAAATTTCTGGAAATATCAGCCAAACTTCATAGGCCTCCCAAAATATAGGGAAACTTTTGAGAGGTGAATACACCCAAGGTTAAAGTCTGACACATGGGGATTTATTTCTGAAGGACAATTCTAGGAAATGAGACATGTGTGGTATCTAGCACATATGGAGGAGTTTCTTCTAGAAAGACGGGAATTTCTGAGAAAGGAGAAAACAGTGGCCATAGCTCAACTTTGCCTTCTATATTATCTTGCCTTTATGGACAAGGCAATTCAGAACAAAGCATGAGAGAAGTATATGGTTCCTGTCTTTCTAGCAGTCACACAGTCAGATGAATGGGCTCTGAAAACACTGAAATACAACTGTAAAGAGAAAATCGTTTTCACCGTAACAATAAAGGATTATTACTGCATTCAGTCTCTAAACAAAGAGATGTAAACAGACCACATTCTGTCTTTTTAAAGGTATATTTCAACAGCCTTCTGAAATATTTACGATTTAAAGGAAGTCAATATTGTCTGCGTTCAAGGCTTGGGAAGACACAAGTACAAAAAAAAAAATCAGGAAGCTATTAACTTTAAACAAATTACATCCTTGAGTTTCATTTTAAAGAGAAAATTATAAAAATATATCTTGTAAAATAGGTAAAATCATGACTTTCATATGAATATAAGATGAACATATGCCAATAATTTTATTTAGTCCATAATCAGTAAGGGAAACAGTAAGATGTAAAAAAATTCTAAGAACCTATTTAAAAGGAGAATTCAAAAAACAGTCCCATATGGGCAATCGGAAACACTGATGTGAATTTACTAATGTACACAAAACTGGGCATTTCCATGGAGGCAAAACAGAGAATGAATTCCATCTCCACTGAACAAAATTCAATTGTATTTAAATGGATAAGAATAATTTGTATTACTATCAATTTTCCAAAATGTGCAGAGTTGTAAAATAGTTCACTCAAAAACTATAAAAAGCACAGAGCCCTACAGAATCAGATAACCCAGAAGAGTGTGCTAGACAACGTCTACTATTCCATTGAAAAGATTCACAGTAATCTGTTTGCCCATTTTAAAACCTTTCACAACTTTTTCAGACATAAATAAGGGCAATGTGTCTCATTAGTCTTGGCCACATCACCAAGGCTTTGGAAAACACTGGCACATTCACTTTTAATGGGCAGCTTCAGGCTAATTATCTCTAGCTTCTTTTAATTTCCTCAGTGCCACTTTGTTTAATAGAGATCAGAGGGCTTGAGTTCCAGAAGCTTCATTTCTGAGACAGGCTAAGAAAACTCAGGGAAAGCAACTTTTAAGATTAAAAGACAAAGAAAGTGAATTATCAAGGCTGAATCACTAGTCACTTTTCATATACATTATTTATTGTAGAAACATGAACTTATACTTATCTCTGAGTTACATATAAGGAGAAACCACCCTAAAACAACATGTTATCCCTTTGCTCCTTATGCGAAAACTTATTCAGGGTTTAGTAACTATAAGTTTGTCCAAATATGAACTCAGAAATGCAAGAAAACAAAACAGAAGCAAACCAAATATACATTTTCAAATGACATTGCCCCATTATCCAATATTCCCTTACTTAAAAAAAAATTTTTTTTTGCCATTTGAACCATTTCCAAAAGAATCCAAGGATGATGCCGTAGTTTGAATGATGATATTTTCTCCAAAATTTATGTTGAAACTTAATCCCCAATGCAACAGAATTAGGAGGTGTGGCAGCCTTTGGAAAGCCTTGGGTGGAACACTAATTACTGGTATTAGCATCCTTATACCAGGGTTGGAGATTGAAGGCAGTGCTTTCTTGCCCTTCCACCTTTCACCACTTGAGGGCAGAGCAACAAGGTATCTCCTGGGAAGCAGAAAGCAGCCTCACCAGACATGAATGCCAGCACCTTCATCTTGGACTTCCCAGCCTCCAGAACTATAAGAAATAAATTTCTGTTCTTTACATTAATAAATTACCCAGTCTGTGGTATTCTGTTATAGCAACAAAAATGGACTAAGACAGACGATTATCCATTCTTCTTTGATTAAATTAATGGTTCCCTTAATCTTGTTTCATTTATTCAAAGAAATTTAAATCCATTCTCCCATGAGCCAAATGCCCTTTTGAGAATTAGGGTTTCTAGAACAGCCTAAGCATTTCTCTGCTATTTCCCACTCTAGTCAGGGGTAGACTTAATTGGAAAGAAAAGATTCCTGGATTTAAATTTATAAAACTGCAGAGAGCTCTCCTCCTTAAGAGGCATTTGTCTGACACATCCAGGATGAAAACCCAGCTGGCTAATCTAAGCTCATCTCCAAACAATCTAAAGGGAGACAGGAACACCACAATAAAAAAGATATTCGCAAAACATGGGAAAAGCTTTGTGGCCAAGATCTTCTCCCACTTACAGAGTTTATGCCTTAGTTTCCCAGTTCTAAAGCTACTAACATTTGTTTTCCCGTCACCCTCTAAGTCTTCCATTTTGAAAGAGTTCTTAGAATAAATTCCAAATTCGTCCATAGCTTCTACTCTGTCTCATACCACCCTCCCCTTTGCTCATATATTCCAGCCACACTGACCTCTTTTTGTTCTTCAGTCATGCAAGGCAAGCTCATCCCTCCTCAGTCCCTGTGCTTTCCCTTTGACTCTTCACACAGCTGGCTCCTTCTCAGTTTGCAGGTATCAGCTCAAAATCTATGTTCTTCAGAGAAACCTTCTCTATCATACTTAAAGTATTAACCTCATGTTAATTACCTATGTTTTCCCTTTGTACAACTATTCAAAACCCTCAAAATATCATAATAACTTTTTTTTACTCATTTATTACCCATTTATCTGAAACAGAATGTAATCTAATGTTCCCCTAGAACACAAAGCAAGCCCTGGTATATGCTCTTGATAATGTTTTCTGAATGGTTGAGTGAATGAAATGATCCATCTGGATCTATATCCCAGCTTTCCCACCTACTTACTATAGGCTGTGTGATCTCAAGCAAGTAACTGAGCCTCTGTATACCAGTTTCTTCCCCAGGAAAGCAAAGAAACTATCCCTGCCTTAGAATGTTGTTTGGATGAAATAAGGTAATGCTAGTTAGAATGCTAACTAATAGTTTCTAGTACTATAATTAGTACCTATGATATTATAGTAAAAATGAATCCCATAAAGATAAACTAAGAAAAGTTGTCAACATTATTAAATATTTTTCCCACCATTGACTGAAAAAAGAGAAATTCAATATTACAAACAAGTCACTATCAGATTTCACTATGGGGAGTAACAAACTTGTACAAACACAGACCCCTCTTCCACTGGGAAATTCCCAGGATGAATTTCTTATGCCTACTTCTTTCTTGGGTATGCTGTGGGCAAAAGTTTCAATTGAAAAGTTACTTTCAATCTGTCTTTATTTCTTTATTGGCTCTATATTCATTTATCAGCTCTTTCTATGATTGCCACACTTATCTACCTTCATTTTTAGTCTTTACAATGTTATTTTCTCATCTCTACTATCACTAAGAGAATTAGAGAAACCTGCAGATTAAAATTACTGGTAATGTTAGGCCTAGTGCAATTGTACTGCTATGTAATGTTTCCTACTAATGGATGGTCAGATCTTGATTGAAATTGAAAGAGTTCCATTTATTAAATTATTTCTTCTCCTTGTGCCTCTGTTTCTAGGAGATATTATAAAGAGAAGGTCAGAAACGAGGCTTTTCCTCTTTTCACAAAAAGTGCACACACGCATACATACATATTCACACACCTACCTTTGGGTACAGCATGACAATGATACCAACACAAGTCAAATTCTTACTGAACACGAGTATTTTAAAATATCTTTAAGAAACTGACTGCTGTGTGAGGCTCTTCTTATATTATTTCCATTAAAATATAAATTTTAGAAACTATACATTGATGATATTAATATTATATCTGCCTCAAAGGAGTCAAAATACTTGGATACTAGGCTTAGTTCAATTTTTTTATAAGTTATGGAAATTTGGGTAGGTTACTTATTCTCCCCAAGCCTAGGATTTTTTACATGTAATATAAGATTTATGATTCATTTTAACTACCTCAGGGAGCTAGCTTGTGAAAATTTGATGCAAATTACAAAACACTATGCAGTTGTAAATTATTTTTGTTTTTGGTATTGCTATCATCACTCTTAATAAAGCTATGAGAGTAACAGTCTCTTAACTAGCTCTTTTCCTTGAAGATACATAAACATTGAGGATGAACTTAGACGGCATTATATTAAGTAAAATAAGCAAAGCACAGAGAGATAAATACCATGTGATCTCACTTGTAAGTGGAATCTAAAACACTTGAACTTTTAAAAGTAGAGAGTAGAATGGTGGTTACCAGAGGCTGGTAGTGGGGGAGATGGATAGATGGAGAAAGGGGAGAGGTTTATCAAAGGAAACAAAGTTTCAGTTTCAGTTTCAGTTAGAAGAAATAAATTCTGGTGATCTGTCACACAGCATGGTGACTATAGTTAATAATAATGTACTGTGAATTTCAAAATAGAAAAAAGGAATGATTTTAAATGTTCAACACAAAGAAGTAATAGATATTTGAGGTAATGGATATGTTAATTAGCCTGATATGATCATTCCACAGTGAATACCTGATGTATCAAAACATCACATTGTACCAATAAATATATACAATTATTATTTGTCAATTAAAAATAAAATAAAACTTTAAAATGTAAATGAATAGAAGAAAGCAAAGCTAAATGTTATCAATATTCAGAATGAAATTCTAGTCCCATAAAATTAAATACATATTCCTGAGAATTGTTTTCTGAAAAATGAATTCTCATGAATGTGTGGGTAAGAGCTTCAGAGTAGACCTTCCTTTCATATCACCATGGAAACTGGTCACATACAAAGTTTTTTAAATGTTGCCCTCTACCTACCATACCTCCCATTCTCCACTTAGCTATTAACAAGGAAAAAACTAGTTGGAAGAGTTGCTCATCATTTGGCCTATCTTCTCCTAAATTCATCAATATCCTTTGTGTTGTTATGTATAGTTATAGTATTCTTTAGACTTATTTTCACAATTAACAGTTGTAGAATCACTTGTTAGCAAATCATAGATAATTGCTAACCAAAGACAAATGCTGAAATGTGAATCATATCTGAAAGGAAAGGACACTGTAAAAGTTGTTTTTCATATGGCTTATCTCAGTTGTTATAAAAGTTTCGGAGAGCAGACTCATTGTACTGTGGGAGTGGCTACATTGTAGATTTTATCTGATACAAAACTCCTAATTAGAAATAGAACATTAACACCCAATTAATCTAAGCTATATTGTAAAAAAAAAAAAAAATAAAGTAAAATGGCCATTCCCCTTTGTAAATGAATACATGTGTGTTTCTGTTAACACCTTCATGTTTCATGTCCAATATCATATCCAGTTGGAAGCAGCTCTGAACCTGTGTAGTCCAAATATCAAGGTACTAGGCAGTGGGCTTAGTTGGTAGTTGAATGGGTATATAACAGGAAAAAAAAAACAGAAAATTCTTTCCTATCTGCTAGGCAAACATCTGAGATTTTCACAATAGAAAATTTTATTTAGAACTCCTTATTAATTAAGAAAGAAGTCTTAAATAGAGAATCTCCTGGGAGAGTGGCTTTCATTGAAATAACATTGTCAGTGAGTACTATTGGAACTTTCTTGAGAATAAGTTGGGTTAGATGACTTTGGAAAGAAAACAAAAATGTGGAAGACAGTGAGGGAAAATGCCCTAGAGATAGAAATAAGATGGAAAGGAATATGGAGACATCAATGTCAAACATCACCTAATTTATCACATTTTTTCTGGATCTGATCTTCTTTATGCTTCTCCTTTCCTAAATTTTCCTGTCAAATTCTATTCACTGAAGATTCACATTTATGCATAATGCTTGTAGAATGCAGTAGATAAATCTGCTCCTCAAGAATCAAAGAGATAATTTGGTTGATGCATGATTTAAGAGCTAAACTGTGAGTACAGACTACACACTGAAATATTAGGCTAAGACATGATGTTTGATTATGAAAAACTTTGAAAACAGCAAAGCTTGGCCAACCAAATAACCATTATCTTTTCAAAGTGGTCTAAAGAGGAAGCTCTGTGATTGCTATAAGGTTTTCGATTTTTTTTAATTGCCTGAAATGATAGGATATTCTTCTGAATATTCTCTCCACATGTCTTTCCATTAAGTTTCATGTAAAATCCTAACTCCTCTGTGGATCCATATAATCTAATATGATTATCTCATTCAGATGAGATTTCTCTTCTGAATATCAATTGAAATGAATATATATTTAAACAGTAGCATCCATATGCCACTATGGTAGGCAGAATTCCAAGATAGTCCTCAAGTTTCCCATCCACTGGCGTATACACTTTGTATAATCTGCTCCCCTTGGGTGCAGGCAAAACCTGTAAATATGAAGGTATGACACTTCTGTGATTGGGTCATTGTGTTAGTTTGCTAGGGCTGCCATAAAAAACACCACAGACTGGGTGATTAAACAACAGACATTTATTTTCACATAGTTCTAGAGGCTAAAAGACAAAT
The DNA here is from genome assembly GCF_020740605.2 of Lemur catta. NCBI lineage: Eukaryota > Metazoa > Chordata > Mammalia > Primates > Lemuridae > Lemur > Lemur catta. The sequence goes on from NC_059141.1 coordinate 38,512,573, forward strand.
CAAGTTGTTACAGAATTGGTTTCATTATGCCACCCCTCTCCTGGCTTGTAGATGGCTGTCTTCTCACTGTGTCCTCACATGGTCATCCCTTTGTCTGTATTTCATGGGTGTTATAATTGCCTCCTCTTATGAGGTCACCAGTCATATTGAATTAGGGTCCACCCCTACGGCCTCATTTTACCTTAAATGACATCTTCTATCCAAATACAGAAATATTCTGGGGTACTTGGGATTAGAACATCAATATATGAATATTGGGAGGACACAATTCAGGCCAAAACAGTTACTAACCAGTTGATTTGAGTTCATCAAAAAGTAGATTATCTAGATGGATTATCTAGATAAGCCCTTAAAACGACTTGGTTTTTCCTGAAGTCAGAGAGGACGGAAGTATGAGAGAGCCTGGAGAAAGCCACTTGGCAGGGACTTGAAGAGGTCTGTGAGATGACAATTTTTTGTTTTAAGCCACTAAGTTTGTGGCAACTTGTTACATAGCAACAAAAAATGAGTATAGCCACCTAGGGTATATCTCATTATACTGTATTTTTTTGTACTGTTTTTGTGATTCCAAAGACTCTAGTGCATTGATTGTTGGCATGGGTTCTAGAGCAAGACTGTCTAAATTCAAATCCTGGGCTCAACTCTTTGAGCTTTGTGCCATTTTCTATGACACTCAACCTCTCTGTGTCTCATGTTTCTCATGTATAAACAGGGAATAAAATCATATCCCATGGTGCTGTTATAATTATTAAGTATATTAATACATAAATATCTATCATCAAGAAAATTGTCCAGTATTTTGTAAACACACAACACATTTTTGTTGTTACTGTACTGTACTATAATATATACAGACTTTGCTAATATACCTATTAATGTGCACCAAGATGAATGGTTGCTGACATATTGAAGTCTACTGTATAAAAGACATGGTTCAAAGGCCTTTCATTAATGAGTCCTTATTTTATCCACAATTATGAAAGAGAATATGACTATATTATAAATCACAGAAGAAGATTCTAGAAGATGATTTCACATGTTAATTATAGAAACTCAAAACAACGAAAGTAAAGATACTTTCTGATCATAATTTGAGAGCCAGGGAAATTTCAACATATTTCAATTATTTGATTCTCTTATTTCATAAAGAATGTCAACAAACTGCTAAGTTTGCATTTCCTCTTTTTTAGCTGTCTCTCTAGAGCTCCTTGGAGAATATGTAAATGAAAACCTCAGAATAAAGGAAAATTATAGCAGTAATAAGCACTTCCCATGTGACAAGTATTCTGCTAGGCTACCTGCATATATTGTGTTATTTACACAATTAACATTTTCTGAAGCAATTATTATTTTTTTAACTTCTCATTTTAGAATAATTTTAGACTTACAAAATTTATAAAACTAGTACCCTTTACCCAGATTGCCCAAATGTTAACATTCACAATTTTAACAGTACAAGGATCAAAATCAGGAAATTAACACTGATACAATACTGTCACCTAATCTAAAGACTTTATTCAAATTTTGCTAGTTGTCTCACAACTTTCTTTTTTCATGTCCAGAATCCAATCCAGGATCATGCACTGCATATAGTTGTCATTTCTGCTTAGTCTTTCTTGACCTAGAACAGTGACTCTGTCTTTCTTTGTCTTTCATAACAGTGACACTTTTTAGGACTTGTGGCTAATTGTTTTGTAGACTATCCCTCAGTTTGGGTTTACTTCATATTTCCTCATGATTAAATTCAGGTCATTCAGTTTTGGTAAAAATACGACAGGAGTGAGTTGACTTCTCATATCAGAAGGCTCATAATGCTAACGTGTCCCATTGTTGAAGATGTTAACTTGGTGTCTGTTGGGCTTTTTTACTATAAAGAATATTTTATTCCTTTTTAATTAACAAATATCTTTTGGGGATACTTTGAGAACATGCCAATATCATATTTCTGACCATATTTTTGCATACTACATTTTGATCATTAATGATTCTTACAAGAAATTATTTTTTCAGTGTTTACCAAATGGTAATTTGCTATTTTTCTCTTTTTATTATGCCTTCTACAGCCTACTGTAAGGAAAGTTTTCACTTTATCACATTTATTTGTTTTTCAGTTAGTTATTTATATTAACATGAAATCATGGATTATCATTTTATTCTATAGGTTATAAAGTATTATCACTAGTATTTATTTTGTGCTGAAATTGTTTTATATTTAGCTATTTAAGCCCCCTTCACATGGCTCCTATGTTCTTTTGACTTGCCCCTATCACTTTCTGAGCACTTCTTATGTATTCAGTGTAAGATGTTCCAGGTTCATCTTATACTTTCTATGTCTTAGCCTGAAATTAGCCATTTCTTGGTTCCATAGATTGAAGAATGAAATATAGAACACAAGTTATGGACTCTAGGTATACTCATAGGTACTGGGGTTTCATTGTTTCTAGGCTCTCTCAGAGATAGGAATATTTTATATCTATCTGTCTCTATCTAAATAAAACCATTATCTCATAGTGCTACCTGCTCCAAATTCTAATCTAGCTCCAAAAGATTTATTCTAGCCTTTCTCTTTCCCTTATAGTTATCATTACTTTTCCTTTCATTTTACAAATGAAGAATCATGGGCCTTGGGAGATTATCCAGTGTCCCATGGCTGGTCGGTAACAAAGTCAGGATCCAAACCCAAGCTTTCTATTTCAAATCTCAAGCTCTTAACCACTAGGCTTTACTGCACCTCTATGAATAAAAGTAGAAACACTTCTCCCTGGGAACTCTGCTTCTAAATAATTTTGAGGAATTCAATAAATGGCTTTAGGCTCTTAACCTAAAGTTAGATAGGCTGCCCAGTAGAAAACAGAAATTCTTTGGTCCAAATCTGATTTTATAATTGCAGAGGACAGGCAAGTTTGTTTATCTTCAGAAATCTATAATCCGTTAGTTCTTTAAAATGTACCTATATGTAGTATCACTAAAAATACAGGACATAAAGGATATACTAATGCTTTTCTTGACCTTCAACAACAAAAGTTTGCATGGAATGGAACTAACCACTGGAAGAAGTATCTAGTCTTACATTTCAGCTCTTCATGAGTCGATCCTCTATTTTTTTCAGTATTTCAAAAAACCATCTCCAGCCAAATAATAAAAAGCTTCCAACAATACCCATGGTCATCTGAGTCCCTTGACCTTGAGCAGTTCATAAACTGTATCATTTTTTTCTTTCTTTCAGTTTTTATTCTTGAAATTGTTTGAGGGTTTATAAAATAGTAAATAATACCCTTTTAAACATTTTGTAATGTTTCAGAAATGCAGTTTAATAAGTCAAGGAATGTTTTGCCAATTGAAGCTAATAATTTTGATAAAAACATTTAGAATGCCATTTATTTACTCAAATGCATGTGTGTATATATAAAACTTAATCTAAATGTCATAAAGCATAAATCACATATGACATAGCTAATATCACATATAATTTAGACAGCAATCCCAAATTAATTCCAGGTATAAATAACGTAGTTGAGCAGCAGTAATTTCTGATGTTACTACTTTCTACCTGCAGTATGGTTGAACCTAATATTATTATTTTTTTAATTTGGGGGAAAAAACATTTTCTGACTTTCAAAAATTGATAGTTAATAATACATAATGATTATTCATTATCCCATCTGTCAAAGATGTAGTTTAAATAAAAAATAGGTCATCAAAATAGACACAGAAATATGAAAGATTTATAGAGGTAGATTTACAACACTTGACAAAATTAATACCTCAATGCCTCATAAAAGTATTTCATAAAGAAATGTCAACTCAGAACCTTTCTACTTTGGAGGAAGGAGGTATAATTATACCTATTGTGAGTAGGAGTTACAGTATATTGTCAAAAATTATTAAAACTGACAAGAAAATGATACATATTCCCTCAAAGGTTTAAATTTTCTTACATTCAACTGTAACTAATTCTTATGAAACTCGTAAAAGGGCTGTTCCCACCAGATAAGTAAACTTGTATTTTTTATATAATTAATATAATCCTTGCATTTGCTGGAGTACAAAATAGGATCAAAGTTGATACAACATGCACGGTAAATAAATCTAAGTCGATATACCACTGGCTGAGCTAAACCCATTACTTCTCTCAACCATAAGTACGTTAGAACCACAAGAGTGCATACCCCGCCCAAGTGGAATTGGGCCTCATTAATATTGCTTTGCAGAGACAGTTGGATTGACTCACTGAAAGCCCCCTTCAACTGTTGCTAATGTTGCCTCTGGATGGTGTTCCTGCTAACATAAGGATTCCAGAAGTCTGGAGCAAACATGCAACATAGAAAGCATGTCCCAAAATCTGGAGACTCGGGAGTTGGAAGATAGTGCCTACTTACTGCAGTATCACTTCAACAGTTGAGGCTGTTTCCATATTAGCCTCTGTGTTGGTGGGAGGAAGAAGGAAAAGCAGTCACCCCTATTCCAGCATCACAGATGCTCCATCCCAATGTAGGACTTGCAGGTACCAATACAGAACCAGCTCTCACCTCACTGCAGGAAGAAGACTCTGATTACTGATTAGTTCTTAGTCCTTTCAGCACTTGCTAGAGGTCCAGAAATCAGAATCTCTCCCTCAAGGCTGAAGGTTGCATCAACACTAACGTATCTCCTTTGTGGCAAGCAGCAGAAATACTGGGGTATGTACCAGCATTACTCACACACACACACACACACAAACAGGAAAGTTTCTTTAGCTTTGTATCCAAGTCATTAAGATTAGAGGACTAAGATTAGAGCTCTAACATGTACAAGCCTTGGTACTTTTCTACCTCTAAGTCTCAGTTTCAGCTATAATTTGAGAATAATAATGCTTGCACTTAAAACCTCTCAAAGTTGTTTTGAGAATAAATAACACAAAGAGCTTTAAAATTTCAGGTTGAAACAATTACAGAATTTATCACCTTAAAATGCTTCTCATCTGATATGATGAATATTGATTTTTAAATTACCAAAATTCCTGCTTAAGTGAAAAATTGTGTTGACAACTGACCTGCAGGTGCAAATCTATCATAAATTTCACCTAGCAATTTTAAGTGACAAAAGCCACAAAGAGGCCAGAGTTACTGCACATAACAGTTATGGCACATGTTCCAATATTGGTATTCAGCCTCATACTTGTATCATCATGTTCATCACTGTCTTTCACAGTGTTGTGTTTCATTTTTCTTCCTTATTTCTTTATTTTCCCATATTCCAAGTAATACCCAAGGAATTGCTTAGTTACACCAAGATCTCCGATAAAAAGGCATCTGTCCAATGCAAGAATACAATTAACTTCAAATTATATATGGTGACTATTTTCCTTCCTGTCTCATGTATCTCCAATTTGTAAAACAAATTCACAGAACAAGTCCATATATAAACATTAATTTTTAGTGGAGAAGAAAAATATATTCCACAAGTTTTATGTAGTATCTTATATAACAATGCAATAAATAACTTTCATGTAGGATTTCAGATTATTTACCAAGCTATTGGTTCCAAGGGAAAATAGATAGGGTATATTATTCTGTTCATGAATGTTACATATTTAAAATAAAGAATGCCTCAAAATAATAAGGTTAAAATTAGAGGTAACCTTAGGAGACGGTGTATGTGCCGTCATATTTTAATAGCAGTTGGGAGATATATAGGTATTGGCTGGAATTGTCAGGCAGGCATAAAGTCAGCATGAAGTCATTGCCCAAAGCAGGTCCCAAAGCAGCAGGCCTTGAGTCCTCAGGACCCACCAATGTCCAGAGAAGACACAGAGGAGTGAAATGATGAGTTTTCAGGCCACCAATGGCCTGTTTACAAAAAGTGAACTTCAAAAATATGACTGTGAACCTCACTCAGGAGAATGGGACAACCCAGGATGGAGATGTGAATCTGGAGAAGCACAGAGACCTGGTCTCTCTGGACCAAACCCCCAAAGTCTCCAGTATTTCCCCACAAACCAGGCATCAGCTTTCAAACCAGACATGATCTCCCGGCTGGAGCAAGAGAAAGAGGTATGGGAGGAAATGAGAAAAATTTCTCATGACAACTACCCAGATTTGGCAACTAGATCTGAAAGGAGAGAACCATGTTCAAAGAAAAGAAATTTTTATGAATCCCTCTCATGGAGGAAAAATAGTCAGATTGACAAGAGACAAACTCTCATCCTTTTCAAGAGAAATAACCCGAGGTTTGTAGGGATCAGTCAGAGAGGCACCTGGAAACCAAGCAAAAAGATGCTTGAAGGAAGTAGCATTCATCCAGATGAAAGCTTTGACTCATGATAGGGTCTGTGAACAGGAGGAATTTAAGAAAACAAGTGGTATGATTTTCAGTTTCCTTTACCTCAGATACAGTTAAGAAACCATTTTTATGAATATGTCTTGCATATTAATATTTGCTTTATTAATAGCCATCAGAAAAGCAATGCAGTGAAAAAAACATGTAAACATAATAAAAGTAAAATATTGACTATATTCACCTTATAAGAACTCAAACAGAAGGTAAATAATACATATATGCTGAGAGTGTTTAATCTATCCAAGGTGCTTCCTTAAATAGACATACATAAACATACTTAATTAAGGCAGAATACCCTTTGAATACAAGGAATGTGGGCAAGTTTTCATATGCTATGTTTATATGACATTAAAAGTCATTCACTGTACTTTCTTTTTGTACTTATAAAATCTGCCATTATAAGATCTTTCATTGATATCTGTGAAGTAGAAATCTTGGTTTACAATGGGTGTAAAAAGTATCCATTTGTTTCTAAACTAGTCATCAAACAAATCTTTATATATTTTTGAAAAAAACTATTTAACAATAATTATTACAATTGGGATATTATAAGAAAAGTAGCCTGTCTTGCCACGAATCTGTCCTTTAGTCCTCTTTTAAAATATTTTAAAATAATAGGAAACGGAATTGTGCCTATTCCTTCAAAACTCACTACATTGACAAAGATATTCATTTTACTGGAGTCATATGTCAATATACTCTGATTAAACTTTGAGAAACTTAGATTCCTTTTTTCAATAGGTTTAAAGGAAACTCAAAAAGAATTTTTTCCACCTGACCATGATATAATCAGTCTGGGTTCTAGAAACCATTTATCAAGTATT